>NC_069006.1:3281644-3289654 GCF_001194135.2 Octopus bimaculoides
TATATATATATATATATGTATGTATAGAGAGAGAGAGAGAGAGAGAGAGAGAGAGAGAGAGATAAAGGGAGATACACAAATGCACATACATTATGACATGCATATATATGTATATATATATACACGTATACGTATATATATATATAAACAATATATGAGTATATGCATATATACGTACATGTATGTACATACCTTCATCCACATGTACATATAGATACATAACTGGGTACATGACGTAGCAAAAGAACATGGACAAAATGATAAACAAGGTACAACAAACAAGCAAGCTACATAGAAACATACACACACACATGTAAATATATATATGTACACATATACATATATATACATATATACACACATACATATATACACATATATACATATAAACATACAGACATATATAAATATATATGCATATATACGTACGTACATAACTATGTACATGTATGCAGACACATACACATATATATATTTACATATATACATATATATATACATATTTACATATATATAAATATATATATATATATATATATATATATATATATACATACATACATGTGTGCATGTGCTTGCGCGTATGCATATAGTTATGTACATACGTATATATATATATATATATGTATATATATGTATATGTATATATATATAAACACACACACGCACGTGTGTATATCAACACATATTAGAAATGATTATTATTATAAATATGATTATAATATACAGTAGCAACCATACTACGTGACCGGAAGTAGACTAAATCATAATAATCTACAATGAACTCTAAACTCACCAGTAGCTCTTCTATGTCTAACTGTCCACAAAGAAAATTCTATCCATCCAGCCATCTATATTCGCCCGCTATTCCTTAGCGCGTTATGGGGATTGAAACCTCAGACACCTCCTTCATAGGATCTTATCAGGGGTATGCGTCATTAGACTTCCGGCTGGATTCCCAAGCGTGGCCAGCTGAGACTATGGATATGATCTGACCATCTCGTTTTTGGTCAACCGATGAGTCTCCTGCCGGTTGGTTTGGCTCGAAGAATCCGCCCTGCTAAGTAGTAACCGTTCGACGTGGGTGCTGGACTGCGGTGGGGATGTGTATTGTCACCTGTCCTTTTCATAATTCATCTGAACTGAATTGACATGCGCGGTCGTTGTGTCACAATCGTTGAGAAAACTATTGGTCGGGTATTATTTGCAGATGGTACTTGGTTCATCATTTTAGACGAGCGAAAGGACTCCAGTACTTATTTTTTGAAAGCCTGGTACTTATATCGGTCTCTTTTACCGAACCGTTAAGTTACGGGGACATGAACACGCTGACACCGGTTGTTATGCAGGGGTGGGGGACATACACAAGCACAAAGATACACATATGCACACACACACACATCTATACGACGGTCTTCTTTCAGTTTCCGTCTACCAAATTCATTCACAAGGCTGTGGTCGACCCGCGGCTATAGTAGAAGCCCAAGGTGCCACGCAATGGGACTGAACCCGGAACCATGTGGTTGGGAAGCAAGCTTCTTACCACACAGCACATACTTGCAGAACAGCGGGCGTTGCCCATGCTCAAATGATAGCTAGAAATGAACCAGTATTTTTCTGAATGAAAACAGTTGAATAAAACACTATTGAATTTATGTTGGAAACTTATCATTTTTACGTAAGAAATTTTCCACTCCGTTTGTATCTTAATGAATTTCAAGTGCCATATAAGACGCTTTCAGTATTAATTCTATATTTTGTAATTTATATTGTGTAATATCTAATTCAAGTACATTTAAAAGAATTAAATAAATGCGAACACAGATTTATTTCATTTTAAAATTATAATTGAACATTCTTGAAATTCTTTGATTCGTAAAACAGTTTGAGCATGAGTTGAAACTGAACGTATAGAGAGGCAAGTAAACAACATTAATCATAATCGTTCTTAAAAACGAGTGGGATGTAGGTACGTGGCTTGGTGGTTAGGGTGTTGCATACAAAATCATCGTGTCTTTGATTCCTGGCTCAGGCAGTGTATTGTGTACTTGGCCAAAATCAAATACAGCAAATAAAATTTTAGGAGCATCTACTTACTGAGTACCCTTCTTAAAATTAGCCACGAACAAAATAGGATCCTCAAAGCACAATCCAGATACTACCAGTTCTTCCTTTTCGGAATATTTAGGCTAATTTATTATTTATTGAAATGGTAAAATTTAGGTGTATTAGAAACTGCAATATTCAAAATCGTACGGACATATATGTAGTCTGAGTAGAAATTTTTGTATAATTGCCATCGTTTTTAGTGCACTCGGTGTTAGTAGACTTGATTGCATGTGACATAAGCTTCCAAAAATTTGTCTTCTGCTGTAGCATGACCGCGGTTAATATAAGTTATGCAGCTGCATTATCAGAGATCAGTGACTTTGCGTCGGTTTTGGCTGCATGTGCAGTAGAAAGTTGCCCTCCCTATGTGGTAGCGAAATCGCTCACCCCATGCAGTAGCGAAATTGGCCATACATGGCGGTAGCTAAACTGGATACTTTGTACGGTAGCGAAATTGACACCCCTGTGCAGTAACGAAATTGACTACCTTGTGCAGTAGCGAATTTGACCGACATGTTCAGTGGCGAAATTGACCGTCTTGTGCAGTAGCGAAACTGGTTGCCTTATTCAATGGCGAAATTGGCCATCTTGTGCAGCAGCAAAATTGCCCACCCTGTGAAGCAGCGAAATTGGTCGCTCCAAGCGGTAGAGAAAGCGGAAACCCTGTGTACTAGTGAAATTGGCTGTCACCTCTTTAAACGAAACAGGCCTTCAACACGTAGCAAACTCATGTACTGTATTTGATGGTATAAAAGACATTTGGAAGTATTAGAAGGTCCCAATTTCAGTAACACATATTCAGGAAAAAGTTTGTTCTGCATTAAATAAAGCAAGTAATATTTAAAGCAACTTGGCATATAGGACCAAGTGGTCGCCCTGTGCAGCACATATATTCCTCACACCCGTTGCCAACCCACTGTTGAGGACTTTTTGTTTTGCTCAGGTCTGTGTGATTGTACACCTGATGTTTCCAAGCAATTTTTTTTTTTTAATGTCAGATAACAAACACTTTATTACTGAATCCTAACAATGTTTATTGATTTATAAGAATGACTATTTCTTGAAAATGCCAGTAACAGCTGCAACTTGGAAGTTATTGACCCTAACGTCTTTTTCACATAGTTTTTTTTTTTGTGCTCGCTAATGACGTTGTAAATTGAGACACGTCTTCGATATCAACTTATTTGTTGTATAAACCGCAGCGTTTATGACAGCTGGATTCATGACACCATTACTATCAGAAGTAAATCCCCCTCTGACTTGTAATAAAGTTTTGGCAATATAACCAGTCATCTGATCGCCCCACCCAAAAGATTGATTCGGGTTCAAAGACAGTATTTTTATCTTTTATCTTTTACTTGCTTCAGTCATTGGACGAAGACCATGCTGGAGCACTGCCTCGAAGGACTTAGTTAAACAAATCGATCCCAGTAATTATTTTCTTCTGAACTTACACTCAATATACCGATTTCTTGTTGGCGAAGCGCTTAGTTACGGGGACGTAAACAAAACAACACTGGTTGTCAAGTGGTGGTGTATTTATATTGTCAGTTATGAAATATAGATTCAGCATCGTAAAGTGGAAGTCAAATGAACTGCCAAAAATAGAAAAAAGAACTAGGAAATTGCTCAGCAACGTTGCGAAGTTACTATTCACCATCGTAAGGATATAAATACCACACACTCAGGGAGGATAGGATTTGATACAAAGAGAAAAGTACTATAAAATAACAACAGCGGGATAAGAAAAATACACGGAAGGAAAGACGGGGAAATTGATTAGCGTGACTAGGACACACGAAGACTATATAACAAAGATGAATGACAAAACGATGGGTGTTCGAACATCTTATAAGATATGGAAATATTAAATGGGAACAAACAAATTGATGAATATATGTGAGTGTATGTACGTCCGTGCGTGTATGTTCGTATATATGTATGTGTGTATGTACGCACATAGTATATATAGTTACGAAAACATCCGACCATAATAATAATAATTTATAAGGAAAGCACGAAACAGTTGATTATATGGTAGACTCATAGTGGGAAGCTGATCGGATGGACGGACAAACGGTCCAATAGATTTTCCAATATTAATATTCTATAAGGTATATTTATCGGTAATTAAACGGTTATCGCTAATTTAGCACAATCACTAATTACAGTATGGATTATGTACAATATATAATATATATACAGCATCTGGACATGAAGGTTGTAATCATGAATATCGGATATTTCACGATGATGATGATGAAGGGGAGGAGGGGGAGGAGAAGGCGGAGAAGGCTGAGGAGGAGGGTGGTGGAGGAAGAGGGGAGGGGGATAATTACATCGCATGATCTTGAAAAGGAAGGAGGTGCCCGTATGAAATGCAGACACAAGAGAATTGTGAAAACTATTGTTCGTTAATAAATATACAGGTGCACACATGAATACACACACACACACACATACATACATATATACATGCACATGCACACACATGCACACACACACACACACACACACACACACACACATATATATATATATATATGATTCGGTTAAGTTGAATAAGAGACTCAAGTATCAAGAGCTTCGAGCATTTCATTTCAAAACTTTTATAGCCAAGCAAAAATTATACATACGCTCATGTATTGAGTTCTATTTTTCTTGTCTCTTATAACGCGCAAGTGCACACACACATATACACATTAATATTTTATGTCGAGTTTTCATAAAAAAACAACTTTATATTAAACCGAAGGATTACTCAATAGCCTTTGTAGTGTGCATATTTATTATTTTTCACAAGAATAGTGTTGACAGTGACTTCGAAGTTTCGGTTTGATACCTTTCATCAGAATGCAAGACCCGCGACGTCAACAGAATTCTGAATATCTGAAAAGCTTTTTGCATCATGAACATACCTAGTGAGAGTAGCTGTTTGTATCACCGAGAGTAAAGCTTTTACAAACGATGATAGACCTAAGACAGTTCCCCGAGGGACTCCACTCAAAATTTCATGAGGGTGATCTCCGCACAGTAGCGAAGCAGAGTAATGACTAGGGACCGAGACAAAACTTTTGTCAATTAATCGTTACAGGTAGCCATTCCTTCCTTCTATTGTTATGCGTGGGGTTCGTCTATCAGAAAGCTACTGCATCCGACTTCTTGGTTTGACTTTGATCAAGGAGAAGCTCTCTTGGAATAAATATTATCAGTGCATTGCTATGTCAGCTACCAAGAAAGATTGCGTCTGCGCTCATAAACTTTTTATCTTGAGTGTACCTTGTGTCTCTATAAGGTCACCGTTTGACCTTACATTAAATATTGGCTTCAAATTTAGGCACAGGGCCAGCAATTTCTAGGGTGGAGCTAAGTCGATTACATCGATCCCAGTGCTCAATTGCTACTTATATCATCGACCCCGAAAGGATGAAAGGTAAAGTTGACCCCAGCGGAATTTGAACTCAGAATGTAAAGACGGACGAAATGCCACTAAGCATTTAGCTCGGCATGCTAACAGTTCTCCTAGCTCGTCGCCTTAAGACCTTACATTGAATATTTAATTCTTTATTGCCCACAAGGGGCTAGACATAGAGGGGACAAACAAGGACAGACAAAGGGATTA
The DNA here is from genome assembly GCF_001194135.2 of Octopus bimaculoides. Classification (NCBI taxonomy): domain Eukaryota; kingdom Metazoa; phylum Mollusca; class Cephalopoda; order Octopoda; family Octopodidae; genus Octopus; species Octopus bimaculoides. The sequence continues at coordinate 3,287,376 of NC_069006.1, forward strand.
AGTCGATTACATCGACCCAGTGCGTAACTGATACTTATTTAATCGACCCCGAAAGGATGAAAGGCAAAGTCGACCTCGGAGGAATTTGAACTCAGAACGTGGCGGCAGACGAAATACCGTTAAGAATTTCGCCTTACGTGCTAACGATTCTGCCAGCTCACCGCCTTACATTGAATATTGCTGTCGTCACCTTTGGGTTGATGTCTCCTCTGAGTGCCTTAACTTGCTTGATCGAATTCAGAATCGAGTTCTTAACATAAGCCTTCTTCTTTGCGCTAGTTTGGAGTCTTTGGCTCATCGTCAAAATGTTTCATCGTCGTATATTTTCTATAAATATTTCTACACTCTAATGAACCTTCTGTTCCAGCACCCACTTTTAAGACATTTAAACGATTCACCCATTTCTCTTCCAAGGCGCATCGTTTCTCCCTTGTCATAAGCCTTTTTATTCTAACAGTTTTTTTCCCTTGAACAGCTGCTCCCTGGATCTCACAACCGCCGTCTTATCTTCTTCTGGATTATAATATTCAGTTCTTTAAGCTTTCTGCCGATTGATATTTTCTGAATTTCTAGGCCCCCTTCTTTTCCTTCTGTTTAGTCCTTGTTGTGTCGACGCCTCCAAGCGAAGAAGTAGGCTCGACCAAGACATATGAATAGAGGTAGTCTGACCGTGGTAGGAGTGAACTGACAGTGGACTGACTGTTGAGTGGCAGACGTGTAGCGGTTGAGTAGAGATCATCCGAAGGTGCTAGATAACAGCAGCATGAGACATAACGGTCCTTTATGCATGAGTGGCCTCAAGCCTTGTTGGGACAAAATCTTGTTTCTTTTTTTTTAGTAAAAGTCATTACTTTCTTTGAAACAGCGTCACTCTCAGCAACCGCTTGACTTTTATCTCATAAGATCTCCCGAAACCAATCTAATTACCCAACTATACCGACATCATGCAGTTTCAGGGCCGTCGTTATTCCAGTGCTCTCAGTGCCATAGGATCCTCCTGTGTCGCGTCAGTCTTGTCAACTACGTCCGCTCCAAGGAGGAACAATGTACTGGAGGCGGAGGAGGAGGATGAATGTATTGGATTGATGCTGTCATCACCTTTGATGGGCTTTGATGAGCAGGTAAGCATTCTGTAGTCTACTTTATCAAAGGCCTTCACAAGATCAAGATTACCCTCGTCCGCGTTGGGACGGGTGAGTAACTGTTGCAGAAGTTAGTCGTGATACTGAAGAAAGGGTTGATTAAGGTTGCCCTTCTTCCCGGGGGGGGGGGGAGAAAAGAAACAGAAAAAAATGCTTGCTGAGTGTTAGTAAATCATTTCTAAGAATTAGATTAGTTTCTTCTCAAACATGGACGTACGACATTATCGTCGTCGTCCTCACCAACCTCATCATCATTATCATCGTCATCGTCGTCGTCGTTGTCATCATTATCATCAGCCACACCACCACCACCACCACCACCACCACCATTTTCCTTCTACTCCTCATTTTCTTTTCCTCCCTTTCTCCTCCCCCTCCTCCTCATCATCATCATCCACACCATCATTTTCACCACCACCACCACTACGATTCCACTCCTCCTCCTTCTCATCATCATCATCATCATCATCATCCCTTTCTCCTTCTCTTCCTCATCATTATCATCCACACCACCACCAACAACAACATCATCATTGTCGTCACAACCACGACCGTCTCTATGGCCACTACCATCGTCATCATCATCATCATCATCCATATCTTCATTGTCACCGCCACCATCGCAACCATCATCATCATCATCATCATCGTCGTCGCCTTTATAGTCACCACCACCAAAATCACCACCACCACCACCACCACCACCGTCGTTGACATTCTCATTAGCAGTGACGAGAAATATAATCGATATTCAGAATTACTTCATGTGCAGACGTAATTATTTATACGCGTGCCTATGTGTGAATATGAATGTGTGTGTATGTGTGTATGTTTATGTATGTACTAACGTGTGCGTGCGTATACATGTAGTTGTCAAGTGAATGTGTGTCTATGAACGTTTACATTTGTGTGCATACCTATTTGTATACGTGCATGTGTGTGCTTGTGTATGTGTGCATGTGTGTGTGTTTGTGTATGTATTTGCGTATCCTTTCTACGACACACATAAAATCTATACAAAACATCCGCACAGACACACACACACACATTCTCACATGCACACCATACACACAGATGTCTATCTATCTATCTATCTATATATATATATATATACATATATATATATATATATATATA
>NC_069006.1:3293285-3294533 GCF_001194135.2 Octopus bimaculoides
AGGTTGTTCGGTGGACAAGACTAAAAGGCATGAGGACTGACACATTCCTCATTGGTAGAGATCTCATTGACTTCTTCAAGTTTCAGTCGAAAAGGAAGTTGAGGGTAGAGAGGGAAGTGCTGTCCTCGAGTGAGTTTACTGAAAGGTGGGTGAAAGTTGCGAAAATGGCAAGAGGGGATGGTGCCTCTTTAAGTGTAGACCTGTGAGTCGGAGAGAAGGAATTGGAGAGGACACTAGTTCTTGGGGTTCAGGGAAATCTTGGATGTAACCCTCCTGTAATGGTGGGAGGATGATAGAGATGTGGCCCTCTTCTACCAGGAGGGCCACATCCCTTTTTTTCTCTAAACCATTGTATACTATGTATATTTCCCTTCCTTTTCATTGTATGCTTACTTTTTGTTGTTACTTATTCAATTATTTTATCATTCCATTATATCTAACCTCCCACACTTTATGTCTGTCATTGTATTGTCCTCCACATCTTTCGCCCTAGCGGCAAATAAATGAAATCATCATCATCATCATCACTATTATTATTATTATTATTATTATTATTATTATTATTATTATTATTATTATTATTAGCTTTGTCTTCCGACCTTTTAAGAAACAACAAACGGTAGGAAACCAACTAACACAAGTTGACTATAGTAAAAAAAATCCCCCTTTTAAAGGAAGAATTTACTTCCCCATTTATGCCATTGCGAAACTTATTTGATATTTCTTGGAATGGTTTCTTACTTTAATGGAATGGCAAACTGCATTTCCCTTTGGATAAACACAATTTATCCTCTTAATACAGTTTACTATCTGCTGCCACAAAAATAGAAAAGAAAAGAAGCAACGCTTTCTCTTTCTAACTTGAAGCTACTAACGACGTTAAGACGATTCTTTAAATATATAATCTTAACTATAGAATCAAAATGGAGGTCACGTAATGACGTAGAAATGATGTCCCGCTTTAATGGCAGTCTTCTCAATAGAGACCAACACCCACCTTCACCACCAGCATTACCACCACCATGACGACGACAACGACGAAGACCACCACCACCACCACCACCACTCTCGGTTTAAGTACATCTGTCTACACATGCTATTTTCCTTGATTTAAACATATATGTGTGCGTGTCTGTGTATGTGTGTGCGTGTGAATGTGTGCGCCCAGGTGTGTTACGCAATTTAAAGCGTGAGAAACATTAAACAGAAAATACATTAAAATATGCGTATGCGTTTGTGTGCATATAT
>NC_069006.1:3295165-3296313 GCF_001194135.2 Octopus bimaculoides
TTATTATTATTATTATTATTATTATTATTATTATTATTATTATTATTATTGAGCGAGAGAGCAGTGCATGCCATCAAAGTGACACTGGGGTACAAATATACGAAGCCCAGTTTCCGTCTACCAAATCCACTCACAATTCGTAGAGGACTAGTGGTGGGGAAATGCGACGACGTTCTCGGGGAGACTCTGGTAGCCGACGAAAACGAACTGGTTAGTCTGTTCAGGAGGGCTTTTTTCAGTCGGGAACTATCATGTATAATCTGTGGTATTAAGCAGAATATTTGCTGTAGCCCATCTTTTATACCAAGACAAAACAATGTACATGATAACATTATTATTATTATTATTATTATTATTATTATTATTATTATTATTATTATTATTATTATTATTATTATTATTATTATATCCCTCTCCCTTAATTGCTGGCCTTGTGCCAATGATAGAATAGAATTGCTATTATTTTTGAGTGAAAGAGCAATGAATGCTATCAAAGTGTTACTGGGGTACAAATATACGAAGCCCAGTATACACATCATGACTACCCGTCTGATAAGGGTACACCAGGTATATTGCATCACAACCATATGTGCGCGACATGGTGATCCTATATTAAGATAAGCAGAGTATGACCTTGAAGGTGGGGTCCAGTTAGAATTTTCTTCAGGTCAAGTAGCCCATCCCACGCAAAAGGTCCCTGAATAAGGGTTGTTTAAGAATAGTTTTTCATGTTTCCAGAGGTGAATTATTCAGATCCTAAAGAATTCCGTTCAACACATGGCTATGATGCTCCCCCCACTACTTCTGCTCGTGATCAGAGATGTACATATCGGCAGCCACCAAGAGACATACTCAACTGGTTAAGGTCAAACAACTGACAAGCAAATTTGTGGTATTGAGCAGAATATTTGCTGTAACCCATCTTTTTATGCCAAGACAAAACAATGTACATGATAACACTTCCAATCAATTAAGATCAGAAGCCATGAGAGCCACTGACTGATCCTGCATCATCATCATCATTATTATTATTATTATTATTATTATTATTATTATTATTATTATTATTATTATTATTATTGGCTTTGTTCTCCGACTTTTAAGAAACAACAAACGGAAGAAACTAATTAACGCTTGTTTACTCTTGT
>NC_069006.1:3296451-3298256 GCF_001194135.2 Octopus bimaculoides
TCCATCTCAAAAGGTATCTGAATTCAAAAGGAACGGGAATTCTTGATCAGTTGAAAGAAATATTTAGTCTGTGATAAAAGAAGTAAAGGTGTCCAAAAGAAGGTGTATTACTTAAATTAAACAAAATTTGGTGCCATTAATTTGACGGAAGAACAAAATAAAATGCTTGGTAAAGAAAACTGGAATCCTGTTTCTCCCAAAGAAAAGCGAAAGATGAGGTTACCAAAATTTTACGGAAGTCCAAATGTAGGTCGAATTGTGCCTGGGAAAAAGGACTTTAAGACAGCCCTGATCAAAGATGTCACGGTAAACGCGTATCAGGTTCTGCAGTATGGGCTCGCCTCTTATAGATAGTAGATGAGCATTTCGCAATTTCTTGTTGAACAACCGGCAACAGATAATTTGTCTGGTCAAATACTTGTGCTGTAAATTAAGCCTCACTCTCTCCATCAAACCGACGTTGCCCGTACAGGTGCACGGTGTGCCACGCGTCAGGTGTCGAAGTGATCACAGAGTAAATGTGCAATGGTAAAATGAAATGCTTTGCTCAAGAACACAACACATCGCTCGGCCCGGGAATCGAACCCACGATCTTGAGAACGTGAATGCCACACCCTAAGCACTGGGCCTCGCGTCTTCACGATCTGAACTATAATAGAAGCTTAAGGCGGCGAACTAGCAGAAATCGTTAGCACACCGGGTAAACTGCTTAGCGGCATTTCGTTTAGGGACATTTCGTCTGTCTTTATGTTCTGAGTTCAAATTTTACAGAGGTCAACTTCGCCTTTCATCCTTGTAACTCAATAGAAAATATCTCATTAGACGGTTAGGAACTAAAGGGGCCGGGTCTCATTTTATTTACCGTATGATGGAGTGTGAGTCCAGGAGGATCCACAATAATCAAATTCCATGAAAGGAGGGAAAGGCTTTTGCAATGAAGTGGACGACAAACGAAAACCCTGTCTAACCCGATTTTTGTCCATGAGTGACAACTGTTATTTCATGTTTCCTTACCCTAGAAAATGCAAAAAATGGCTAATATTTCCTTCAAATTTGGCTTTTGTTACATTTATTCAAACCCCTTTCGCCACATGGCTATGATGCTCCCCCACTGCTTATGAACAGAGATGCACATATTGTCAGCCACTTAGGGACATGCTGACGTGGTTAAACTATCAAGAAAATCTGAGATATTGAGCGGAATATTTGTGATAACGATGTTTCTGTTTCAGCAATTCAGCGCTGAACCTGTCTGAAATGTAACTGAAAATGAGTCAGTTTCAAAACATTGATGTCCAGGTCACAGAAGCAAAGTTTGAAGGGAATAGTAGTCACATCCTTTGATTTCTAGATAAAAGCAAATAGGAAATAACACTTACTGACCAAAGAGAATATACATGAATAAATAAAAGTTTGTCACATTGTAATCGGAGAAGAGATATAAATCACCAAGTTATACAGTGTGTCCACAAAACCTTTAGACAATTTCAAAACGTCATTACGAAAAACTTAGAGGAAGTGGCAACTAAATTTTTGTTGCATACTCTTTTACTTGTTTCAGTCATTTGACTGCGGCCATGCTGGAGCACCACCTTTAGTCGGGCAAATCGACTGCAGGACTTATTCTTTGTAAGCCTAGTACTTATTCTATCAGTCTCTTTTTGCCGAACCGCTAAGTTATGGGGACGTAAACACACCAGCACCGATTGTCAAGCGATGTTGGGGGTGGGGACAAACACAGACACACAAACACATACACACAGATACATATATATATATCTACATTTATACGACGGGCTTCTTTC
>NC_069006.1:3298540-3299597 GCF_001194135.2 Octopus bimaculoides
GGCGTTGTGAGTGTTTATTGAGCGAAAACACCTAAAGCTCCACGAGGCTCCGGCAGAGGATGGTGGCGAACCCTGCTGTACTCTTTCACCACAACTTTCTCTCACTCTTTCTTCCTGTTTCTGTTGTGCGTGTAATTGAAAGGGGCCAGCCTTGTCACACTGTGTCACGCTGAATATCCCCGAGAACTACATTAAGGGTACACGTGTCTGTGGAGTGCTCAGCCACTTGCACGTTAATTTCACGAGCAGGCTGTTCTGTTGATCGGATCAACTGGAACCCTCGACGTCGTAAGCGACGGAGTGCCAACAACAACAACAAGTATTTTTATTAATGTTATGCGTTTCAGACCGCAATTAATGTAATTTTAATAAATTTTCCTATTTCTCTGATGACTTTAAAGATAACCTGTATATCAAGTCGGATTGGTGTCCACATATTGGTTGTTGCTTCTTGCTATGTTCCAGCCTTATTCAGATGTCTTGTAATTCCACCTTAGTGTCTTACCTGGGGTTGAAGTCAGATCCTCTGAGCGACTGCACCGCATTAACTAGCGCCTTAATCCATTACACTATTGTCGAAGGCAGCGCCAGAAAGAATTTTGAAGGATTATAAAGCTGTCGCCTTCTGAAGGATTCACAGCAGAAACGTAGTGAAAAGCAACGACCAAGATGAGGAAGCCATCGAGACTAATACATAATACAACCATTCATCAAGTCAGAAATACGGAATCGTACCAAGTTATATGTCTGTTGAAGTATAAAATAGTGATGGGGGCACGTCGGTTAATAACAAGGAAGAGAGAAAGGAGAAACGGTGTCCCTTGCTGTTGATGGAAATACTCCTTTAAAATTAATTAGGGTTTACTCTGTAGAGTACCCATCTGTTTTATTACCGAGCATATATTACTGGGCGGGGTGGGGTACACGTGGATATGAACATGGTACGTAGGTTGATATATAAATGAATACATAGATACGAGATATGTAGGTATACAGATAGGCAGAACACACACACACACACACACACACACACACACACACACACACACACACACAC
>NC_069006.1:3300212-3301608 GCF_001194135.2 Octopus bimaculoides
CAGAGGAGAGCAACGAAGAGAAAGAAGACGTAGAGTTAGTGAAGAGAGCGAAGAGGGGTTCAATCGTGTTATCATTATATCTTGCGAATTGGCAACCCATCGATCACTTCTGTGATCCATCAGTATAAACAGTTCAATCTATTCTTTATTCTTTCCATCTTCCTCCTTATCTCTTTCTCTCTTACTCCCTAAATCCCCCTATATTCTCCCACTTTCTCTCACATATCTCCCAACATCTCCCCTCTCGGTCTCTCTTTTCCCATCCTCCCAGCCTCTATCTGTTCCCACCATCTTCCTTAATATAGGTCACATCTCGTAATTTATCCGTTTGTTTAACTTTTCACGCAATCATAAAACGATTTATATCTACTGTTTAGCAAAATACACAGATATATATACATATACAGTTCCTATCTTCCTATCTTCTCACAGTAAACAGGAAAGTTGGTTAAACAATCCTTTTAAATGGAATTTTTGTTATTTCTCTGGCACCAAAGGTTTCTTGCTAACACTAATCAGTATTTTTTCAACCAGAATTCAAAACAGGAATGGCACTACGCCTTATATATACATATGCTCGATGGCCTTGAATTTTATACATAACAGTTATCAAATTTTATGTTTAGAGTCATGCATGAATCTCAAAGCTTTCGACATAACACTTTCTCCTCTTTTCCTTTCTCACAAAAATTCAATATCTTCAGTTTACTCCATTCTCATAATTTATGTTTTCAAAAATTATTATTTATTAATATATTACATTATTGTTATTATTCAGTCCATTAAACGAGGGTCTATATATGCATGCATGTATGTATGCATGTATGTATGTATGTATGTATGCATGTATGTATGTATGTATGTATGTATGTATGTATGTATGTATGTATGTGTGCGCATGTACGTGTGTGTGTGTGTGTGCATACAATGGTAAAGAAAGCTACTTATTAATTAGTTATGACTAGGTAACGTTTACTAAAAGAAACCAATTAAAGTCTACACTGTCTAGAAAATTCTGAAAAATATCAATTTTAATTCACAGCACGATAGCATTTTATTACCACTTCAAGACTAAATTTTATAACGTTTTAGATCTTTCTGTGTTTATATTTACCTTTCCTCCCGTTGCTATACATGCGCGCGCGTACACACTTATATACACACACACACATATATACATGTACATATCTATCTATCTATATATATATATATAGTAGCTATTAGGCGCAGGAATGGCTGCGTGGTAAGAAGATTGCTTCCCAAGCACATGATTCTGGTTTCAGTCCCACTGTATGGTACCTTGGGTGAGTGCCTTCTACTATAGCCTCGGGTCGACCAAAGCCTTATGAGTGGATTTTGTAGACGGAAACTGGAAGAATCCCGTCGTATATATATA
>NC_069006.1:3304871-3305710 GCF_001194135.2 Octopus bimaculoides
ACACACACACACACACAAGCAACACTTTCAATTTGAGCTACTTTCTAAGGCACCTCAAAATTTGAAAATCCTCTGATTTTCAGCTGATCTTTTCACAAACGATCTGGTTTCTGAGAATTTAAGGATCGTTAGTAGACGGGAGTTAATCGCCAATACATCTTCCTACTCACTAAAATCCTTCGTTCCTAATAAGAAAAAATAAAAAATAATTGATTGTTCTAAATTCCATAAACGGGAATTGTTGCGTTACCATTTTCTTTTCTCATACTCTCCTTTTTCTTTTCTCTTTTCTCTTTTCTTTCCTATTGATGGCGATGAAGTAGTGTGTCAGAACCTGTTGGCTTCGAGCCAATGAGGGAAGTTTTATGCGGATATTTCTAAGTACTACAAATAACAGCCAAATAGGCGAAGACATGGTTGTATGGTTAAGAAGCTCGCCTTTGCAACCATGCGTTTTCAGGTTCAGTCCCACTGTGCAGCACACCTTGGATAGGTGTCTTCTACAATAGCTCTGAGCCGACCAATGCCCAGTAAGTGAATTTGGTAGACGGAAACTGTGGAAGCTGGCCACATATATATATACACACACAAACATACATACATACATATATATGGGAGAATATACAAAAAATAACAACAGACGAGGACAGGTGGTGTAAATAACAAAAGTATATATTAGTATGACGCTCGGGAATACGGAAAGTCTTTGACGTTTCGAGCTACGCTCTTCAACAGAAAGAATACGGAGACAAGGAGAAAAACACGGAGAAAAAAAAATTGATTGTTGTCTTTTTGTTATTGTTTTTTTGAACCTATATATATATACGTATATACATATA
>NC_069006.1:3307296-3308847 GCF_001194135.2 Octopus bimaculoides
TATATATATATATATATATATATATATGTATAGGTTCAAAAAAAGGAAAAAGACAAAAAACAATAACAAAAAACCACAACGTGAGGACGTGATATATATATATGTGTGTATGTATGTATGTATATACACACATACATACATATACATACATACATATAAACAGGGAGAATTCACAAAAAAAAAACAAAAGACGAAGACAAGTGGTGTAGACAACAAACAGATGTATTAGTATAACGCTCGGGTAATGAAAAAGTCTTTAGCTTAGCTCACAGAATCTATCATGGCCCCTTCTGTTCAGACAGCAACACCCTGTAACGTTGATGCGAGGTACATTCCAGAATGATTGAGTCTCTTTTAGGAGAAGCAGTTATAATTATTCTAGATTATTGTAGTTTTAGTATATCATCACCATACATCTAATAGTGGAGGCACATGGCCTAGTGGTTAGAGCAGCGGACTCACGGTCGAGGGATCGCGGGTTCGAATCTCAGACCAGGTGGTACGTATGTTTTTGAGCGAAACATCTATGCTCCACGCGGCTCCAGCAGAAGGTAGTGGCGAACGTCTGCTGAGTCTGTTGCTACAACTTTCTCTCACTCTTTCCTCCTGCATCTAGCAGCTCAACTGCGAAGGACTGGTGCCCCGTTCAGGTTGGGATCCTATACGCCAATGAAACCGGGAAACCAGCCCTCACGAGCCAGGCATGGCTCGAGAAGGAACAAACAATAACAACAACAACAACATACATCTAATAAGCTCTCCTGCCAGCTTTTGTAATTACAGATTGTAATAACACTTCGACCACATTCTACTGAACACTGTTTGTCACAGCTGACAAGTTTGCAGTACGCAGTCAGGACGTGAAGAGAATTTGAAAGTTCGCCATGCAATAAAGTCTTTGTGTTAAAGTGGGCAAAAACGCTTCAGTAACTTATGAAATGCTTCAGACTGCTTGTTGATTGAATTGTATGAGTCGAGCATCTGTTTTTCGTAAGCACAAGAGGAAAGGCAAAACAAGTCTACCGGGAAGCTCATCACGATCCCCTTTTTCAACAGTCATCATCGAGGTCCACTGGGCTCCCTCTGGCCAGACGTTCAACTGAGTACTTAATCACAGAGCCTGAATGAGCTGATTGATTGATAAATAGAATGAGTGGTGGACTGAACTGAACTGGCAAAGTTTTTAAAACTACAATCAGTTCTGCCAATCTAAGATCCCGAACTGGAGTGGTACTTTATCTAGAGAGACCCTCGAAAGGGTGAAAGGTTGGAAGTTGATTTCGGTGGGATTCGAAACGGTTTTAGCAATTAGTCGACTCACCCTACATACATACATACATACATACATACATACATACATACATACATATATATATATATGTGACAAAAAACCACAAAGTACAAGTGTTTATGACAAACATGTTATATTGACAACCGGGTTTACAAATAAAAGTACATAAGGAATTTGAGAATAAACATAAACTTAAACTTACAGCTGTTTCGGCCTAGCGTTGGCATGCCCCATTCTATCCTAATAGCTCCTGCCGGAGT
>NC_069006.1:3308857-3309129 GCF_001194135.2 Octopus bimaculoides
GGAGTAATATATATATACATACATATATATGTGTGTGTGTGTGTGTGTGTGTGTGTGTGTGTGTGTGTGTGTGTGTGTGTGCGTGTGTGTGTGTGCGTGTGCGTGCGTGTGTGTGTGTACAGACACACGCACAATTATATGTTTATAGACATGCAGATAGAGACATACATATATACATACATACATGCATACATACACACACGCACACACACACACACACACACACACATATATATATGTATATCTATCTTATCTATCTATCTTTATATATA
>NC_069006.1:3309139-3311877 GCF_001194135.2 Octopus bimaculoides
ATATATATATATATATATATATATATATATATATATATATACGCACATATGTGTGTACATGTGTGTGCCTATGTATCATCAATCATCGATCTATTTGTCTCCCCATTTTTTCATTCATCTATATATTTTAGCTCAGTCTATTTCTCAATCTGTCCATCCATCATTTTCATCACCGTATTCGCCCAACAGTTTTAACGTGTGCACACGCATTACACACGCGCATAATATACACACACACACTACGCATATGCACTCGTAAATAACAAACACAAGTTCTACTCATATTCCATATATAGTGATATAGTGAAAACACACACGCACATTGCACACACGTATAATGTGCATATAGTATACACATACATTCGCGAATAACCAACACACTAGCTATATACATTATATATATATATATATATGTATATACGTATATATGTAAGTATATATATATATATATATATATATATATATATATATATATATATATATATATATATATATATATATATATATATCATACACACATAAATTAACATACATATTGAATACAAATACAACCTATACACTATATTATATGCACTATACACTCACTGTACAGAAACTAAACCCACTGTATATGCAATGTAAACCAACACTGCATATGTTGATTAACAAGCACACATGCTGCACACAAATATTTCACGCGGTGCAACGATGCATCGATGCAATAACTTCCGCTTGTTTTAACGATATTCAAACATAATAAGATTAGATTACATCACAATTATTTCATTATTACGTTTCCTATCATGGGCACATGATAGTTGCGTGATAGTGCATTCGCATGTGCAGTTGCGGGTGCATGTTGGATTCTTGATTGTGCACAACAGGTGGCTGTTGGTTGTGTGTGTGTGTGTGTGTGTGCATTTCATATGCATACATCTTTGTGTGTGTGTTGCTTGCACGAGAGTAAACACACGCATGCGTCTACGTAGGTCGCGTGTTGTCAACACCGTTATATTTTATCTGTTACTTGTTTCCGTCATTAGACTACGCCCATGCTGCAGCACCGCCTTGAAGAATCTTTTTAGTTGAATGAATCGACCCCAGTACTTATTTTTTTCTCAAGCCTGATACTTTTTCTATCGGACTTTTTTTTTGCCGAACTGTTAAGTTACGGGGACGTAAACACACCAACAATGGTAATCAAGCGGTGGTTTTGGTCGGACACAGACATACACACACATACCTACATACGTACATACATACATAAATACATACATACATACATTCACACACATACGCATACATGCGTACATACATACATATATGTATGCATGTATGCATGTATGTATGTAAAGATTGTTTTGAAGTGGTGTACAGATTTTAAATATCAAGAACAAGGAAGTAGTCTAGATTTGGAATAAAAGTTATTTATTTATAGTGTCTATATATATACATATACGACGGGCTTCTTTCAGTTTCCGTCTACCAAATCCACTCAGAGCACATTCGTTGGCCCGAGGTGATAGTAGATGACATTTGCTTAATATGCCACGCAGTGGGGCTGAATCCAGGACCATGTGGTTCGGAAGTAAACTTCTTACCTCTCAGCACCTACATGGTCGACTATTTCAAATACTTGTATGTGCATAACATTATCACGACTGCGTGTAGCACACGTATACATATATATATGCATATGTTAGCACGTTGCACGACGGTGTTGGTTGCACAATTGTGCACTTCTCTGCAGTTGTGTGTTTGCTATAAGCATATTTGTACCCTCACCATACATGCAAGCAGGTGTATATCATTTGCACACCTGAGCACTTCACATATATATACATGTAGTTGTCAACATGTATGTATATAGTTATGCATATGTATCCATGTTAATGTGCACATCTATAGATGTAGAAGCATGTTGTTTGTATGATTAGTGCACTTCCGATGCATACAGGTTAAGTGTACACTTGAAACATAATTATGCCCTAACCATACATGCAAACAGGTGCACATTGTTTGCACATCTGAGCGCTTCATATGCATACCTGTAGATGTCAACATGTGTATATTTGTAGATGTGCACATGTATACATGTAGCTGTATGTTGGTTGCACGAATGTGCACGTAATATATTCTATGCAAGCGTATGTCGGTCGCGTGATTGTGCATTTCACGTGTGCGTACGTTAGTTGCACGGCTCTGCACTCCGTATGCATGCTTGTAGATGCATGTCGGCAGCAAGACTGGGCCTTTTGCATGTTTACACGTATATGCATAGTGATTGAATTAATGTGCACGTCACATGCATGCATGTATGGATGTATGTATATGTGTATGCAGGTTATACGACTGTGCATTTCACATGTAAGGATGTTTGTCCGTGATAGTCACGCAATTGTGCATTTCACATGCATGTATGCATTTGTATGTCGATTGCACAACAGCACGCATCTCGTGTATGCATGCATTTGTATGCATGCATTTGTATGCATGCATTTGTATGCATGTTGGTTGTACGGTTTTAGCACTTCAAACCTGTTAAACGTAACGGTAGACGTCAGTTGACGTATAAACAGGAACTGTGAATGGTGACATCGAAGAGACTGAGAGAGAGAGAGAGAGAGAGAGGGGGGAGAGAGAGGAGAGAGAGAGAGGAGAGAGAGATGTAGAAAGAGAAAGAATGGCTGACAAGGGTGGTGGTGGTGGTGGTGGTGGTGGAAGGAAGACATGAGAGAGGAAGAAATTAGAGAGAAAGG
>NC_069006.1:3313136-3313411 GCF_001194135.2 Octopus bimaculoides
TATATATATATATATATATATATATATATATATATATATATATGTATGTATGTATGTATGTATGTATGTATGTATGTATGTATATGTATGTACGCATCTGTTATATATGCGTGAATGTATGTATGTATATGTATATGCGTGCATGAATATATAAATGTATACACACACACACACACATACACGCACACACACACATACAAAACATACATACATATACACAGAGGGAGAGAGAGAGAGAGAGAGAGAGAGAGAGAGAGAGAGAGAGAGAGAGAGAG
>NC_069006.1:3315465-3317149 GCF_001194135.2 Octopus bimaculoides
TCGGTCTCTTTTGCCGAACCACTAAGTTACGGGGACGTAAACACACCAGCATCGGTTGTCAAGCAATGTTGGGGGACAAACACAGACACACAAACATACACACACACACACACACACACACACACATAAATATACGACGGGATTCTGTCAGTTTCCGTCTACCAAATTCACTCACAAGTCTTTGGTCGGCCCGAGGCTATAGTAGAAGACACTTGCCCAAGTTGCCACGCAGTGAGACTGAACCCAGAACCATGTGGTTGGTAAGCAAGCTACTTACCACACAGCCACTCCTACGCTTACATACAATATATCGTATATCGAAGGCTATAATTTATACATTTCTCGGTGTCCTTCAAGGTTTTGTCAAAGACGATGGTGTACGACATCAAAATTTGACTGCTATTTCTCGCAAGTTGAGTGTTCATATAAAGGCGGGCCACGATGTCCCGTAAGTTGTTTTGGAGACATGCACGCACGCGCGCGCGCAAACACACTCACACACACATACACACACTGATTGAGGGAGAGAGAAAAGGAAGGAAAGAGGGGTCGATAGGGAAAGTGTAATAGAGGGCAGGAGAGAGAGGGGGGACACAGAGACGAACACAGACATAAACACACACACACACACACATCCATACACAAGCATACACACACATGTATGTGTTTGTGTGTACATGTTTGTAGGTGTGTGTGTGTGGCTGTAAACATGTATGTTATTTTTTTGTTTTAATTGTTTCAATTATTAAACTGCAGCCATGCTGGAGCACCGCTTTGAAGAAGTTCAGTCGAATAAATCAACCTCAGTAATTTTTTGTTAAGCCTGGTACTTATTCTATCGTCCTCTATTGCCGAACCGCTACGTTACGGGGACGTAAACATACCAACACAGGTTATCAAGTGGTGGTGGTGGAGTACAAACAGACATAAAGACACACACATGTATATATATATATGTGTGTGTGTGTGTGTGCATGTGTGTGCATGTATGCATACATATCAGAGGCTTCTTTCAGTTTCTATCTCTCAAATGCACTCACAGGGTTTCGGTCGGCTCGAGGTTAAGGAGAAGACATTTGCCCAACGTGAGGAGCAATGGGTCCGAACACGGAACCATGCGGTTGAGAAGCAAACTGCTTATATCTATCTATCTATATATATATATATATTATTCAAAAGAATTCCAACTCCGTCTGTTTTTTATGTTTTTAATTTATATTCTTATAAAATTAATGTGGGATATAGAATATGGAATATATAGTATATATAGTAAAATGAAATGAAGTATTGAATGTCTTATTGAATATATGAAATATTGAATATTAAATATTAAATATTAACGGAGTAGTATACTTTCTTGCATTTTAGCAGTCTTCAAGGTCCCATGTTGTGACAGGAATGTAAATTATAGGGGTTTAGTTCACAGGTGATCTAAGCGGATAGGTATGTCGGGTAAGAGACAGGAGTTGTGGAACAATGGAACTATTGTAGATTTCCGATACAGCGGATATAGATTTGTTAAAAAGGAAAACAAACAGCAAGGCAAGACTTCTCAAGTGATATCTGTTATTATTATTAAAAATAACCAGATTTTAATAATAACAACAGATATTATCTGTCTTGCTTTGATGTTTGTTTTTCTTTTTTAACAAATTTATCTCTCTCTCTCTCTCTCTCTCTCTCT
>NC_069006.1:3317496-3321443 GCF_001194135.2 Octopus bimaculoides
ATATATATATATATATATATATATATATATATATATATATATACATATATATATATATATATATAGACAGACATACAGACAGACAGACAGACAAATAGACAGATAGATAGATACCCCCCACACACACACACACATAAGTATGTATGCATAGGCAAATATGTATATACATAACATTAGAAACATTCTGTGTGTTGTCCTACAACAAATATTCTGCTTAATACAGCAGATTTGCTTGTTAGTTGCTTGACAACTGAGCATGTCCCTTGGTGACTGATGATATGTGCATCTCTGACCAGGAGCAGGAGTAGTTAAGAAACGTCATAGCCATGTGCTGAGAAGGATCCTTTAGGGTTTGAATAATTAATCCCTGGAAACATGGACGTTTCGTTCATCACCCTTAAACGAACCTTTTTCAGGTATCTTTTGAGCGGGTGGGCTACTCGACCCGTAAAGAATTCTGCCAGCTCGCCGCATTAATGAAAATAATAATAATGCCCTGAGGCAATACCAGGCAGTAGCTCTCTTATGGCTTCTGATCTTAACTGATTGGAAGTGTTATCAGGTACATTGTTTTGTTTTGGTATAAAAGATGGGCTACAGCAAATATTCTGCTCAATACCACAGATTTGCTTCTCAGTTGTTTGACCTTAACCAGTTGAGCATGTCCCTTGGTGGCTGACGATATGTGCATCTCTGATCACGAGCAGAAGTAGTGGGGGAGCATCATAGCCATGTGTTGAGAGGAATTCTTTGGGGTTTGAATGATCCACCTTTGGAAACATGGGTATTTCGTTCGACATCCTTAAACAAACCTTATTTGTGCTGGATGGGCTACTTAATCGGAAGAAAATTCTAACTGGGCCCCACCTGCAAGGTTATGCGCTGTTTATTTTGATATAAGATCACCATGTCGCGCACATATGGTTGTGATGCCTGCTGTACCCTTATCAGATGGGTAGATAATAACAATAATAATAATAATAATAATAATAATAATAATAATAATAATAATAATAATAATAGAATGTCTTCCACAATAAGTTAACATCCAAGTACCAAAACTTATAATTTGCAGAAAGAAACCCCGTGAGACTTTTGACAACAGGTTGATGTCCGCTCTCACAGAATCAATCGGAGAAAGATCGAAAGCTCTGAGAAGTAAAGTAATAATAATCCTTTCGACTTTAGGCACAAGGTCTGAAATTTAAGAGGAGGGGGTTTAGTCGATCACATCGACCCCAATCTTCAATTGGTACTCATTTTATCGACTTCGAAAGAATGAAAGGCAAAGTTGATCTCGGCGAAACTTGAACTCAAAACCCTTCTACTATAGGCACAAGACCTGAACTTTCGTGGTGGTGGTGGTGGTGAGGAAGCTAAGTCAGTTACATCGACCTTCGTGCTCAACTGGTACTTATTTCATCGACCGCGGTGGAATTTGAACGCAGAACGTAATGTCGGACGAAATGCCGCTAAGCACATTGTCCGGTATGCTAACGATTCTGCAAGCTCACCGCCTTACTACTACTACTACTACTACTACTACTACTACTGCTGCTGCTGCTGCTGCTACTACTACTACTACTAATAATAATAATAATAATAATAATAATAATAATAAGAAGAAGAAGAAGAAGAAGAAGAAGAAGAAGAAGAAGAAGAAGAAGAAGAAGAGAAGAAGAAGAAGAAGAAGAAGAATGATGATGGTGATGATGATGATTGCTTTTATTTGCCACCAGGGTGAAGATGAGGTGGAGGGGTCAATAACAAGACATAAAATGCGGGGGTTTTACATATAACGAAATGATAATGATTTCAAATTTTGGCAAAGGCCAACAAGTCCAGTGGGTGGAGGGGGCGGCGGTCTACTGGGGTCGATGTAATCGACCCCCAGTACTCAGTTGGTATGATTTTGTCATCCTGGAAGAGATGAACTACAAAGTGAACATCGGCGCTATTTGAACTCAGAGAGTAAAGACGGACGAAATGCCGCTAACTATTTTGTCCGGCATGCTAACGACTCGGCCATCTCGCCACCTTAATAATAATAATAATAATAATAATAATAATAATAATAATAATAATAATAATAATAATAATCTGAAATTTTATTGGGGGTGTGGGGTTAGTGATGTCATTGTTGTTATTGTTGTTGTTGCACTTGTTGTTTAACCCCTGGCCAAATCTGACCGAGAAGACTTATGATCAAAGGCGTTCCAACACCATGACCATTCCATCTTAAATTTAATTGAATATTTTTGAATTAGTGTGTAGGTTTGCAGTGTTTGGCTACTATTTCTAGCTTGTCAAGGACTCAGTTCTCTGATCGGGTCGCTTTTGTTATTGTAGTAGTTGTTCAACTCTAGGTCAACCCTCTGATCAAATTTATTCCAGCCGTGACCATCGCTTGTGAAGAGAACAGAGAAACCAAGAACACATTATCAAATCTAACACGTCCTTTAAAATGTGTGTGTGTACGTGCATGTATGATTGAAGGAAGATTTGGCTGCTATTACTAGCAAATTGAGTGACCACACGGAGATGCCCTCATTGATTCGCGTAGGACAAAGATTCATTTAAAGGACAGAAAAACAAGGGTGTCCCCGTGTGAAGGGGTGGGGAAGGCCAGGGGTCACCTAGCCGTCAAGGGCCCATAACCTGCCGATATTTGTGTGTGTGTGTCTGCACGTCTGTGTGTGTGTATATGTGTGTAGGTGTATGTGTGTATGTACTTGTGATTGTATGTGTGAGTGTGTATATTTGTGTGTGTGTGCGTGTGTGTGTATGTGTGTGTGTGTGCGTGTGTGTGTATGTGTGTGTGTGTGAGAGAGAGAGAGAGAGAGAGAGAGAGAGAGTGCGGGTATTTACTCAACATAACATAGCACTTCTGTCCAGTGAATATTCTGCAGCTAGTGCACTAGTGCACTCACACACACACACAGACACACACATACACACACATACACACACACACACACACACACACACACACACACTCAGGCTCACGCATGGATATACTGACATATAAGTATGTACACACACAGAAATAGACAGATAGATAGATAAACAGACAGATAAACAGACACAGACAGACAGACAGACAGACAGATAGATAGATAGATAGATAGATAGATAGATAGATAGATAGAAATAGATAGATAGATTGCCTCATTTTTAGTACAATGGTAGGGCACATATATACATATATATATATTATATAAGTATGTACATATACATACACGCATACATACATCATACACACATACACACGCACACACACACGCATACATACATATATCTATATATATATATATATATATATATATATATATATATATATATATATATATATATATATATATATACATATACATATATATATACATATAGATACATTTACACGCATATATAGTGAGATAGACAGACGGACAGATGGACAGACAGTTAGATAGATATATAGATAGATAGATAGATAGATAGATAGATAGATAGATAGATAGATAGATAGATAGATAGATAGATAGATGGACAGATGGACAGACGGACAGATGGACAGATGGACAGATAGATTAACTGATCCCGTCGTATTTAGTGCAACGGTAGGTGATGCGGGTGAGTGGAAACTTGAATGAGATTTAGCGGCTATTTCTAGCAAATCAGACAGTCACGTAAAGATTATCTCATTGGCTCGTATAGGGTCAAGATTGATTACAAATAAATAAATAATAAATAAATAAGGCTGTGGGAGAGGAAAGAGTGGTTGTGGGTCCCTTGGACAGCACAGCGTTCACACACTTAAAAGCAAACACACAAACACACACACACACACACACAGGTATATATATATATACACACACATACGTCTACATATGTATGTATATATATTTATATGTATGTAAGTATATATATATACATATATATATATATATATATATATATATATATAT
>NC_069006.1:3321954-3325759 GCF_001194135.2 Octopus bimaculoides
ATATATATATATATATATATATATATATATACTCTTTACATATACTCCGAGGTTTCTCTCGCCCTTGTCTTGGCTCTTTGTGATTTAATCTTCAATTTTCCCCTTTTGTTTTTATTCTTTTCTCTTTTGCTTTCTTTCTTTCCTCTATCGTGTTATATTGTATGTATATTGTATGATATTGTGTGTTATCGCTTGATATCGCACATCTTTCTTCTCTCTCTTTCTGTTTCTCTGTCTCACACAACTATATAAGACACACACACCCATAAATACACAAACGAGAACACATGCGCACATATACATGCGCGTACACATACGCACATACGCAACGTATATAGAAAGCAGCCATACATTAAGTAGTAAAACTAATGGGCTATTTTTAGCAAGAATATTTTGGTCACGCCCACCAGTCAGGAAGACGCACGGTATCATCACCAGCACCAGCACCGCCACCAGCACCATCATCATCATCATCATCATCATCATCATCATCATCATCATCATCATCATCATCTCCATCATCATCATCATTGCCAACATCTTCGACGTCATCATCACGACCACCACCACCACCACCAAGGGTACCACCAGCAGCAGTAGCATCATCATCATCAGCAGCAGCAGCAACGCTATCACGATCATCATTAACATCATCACTTTCACTTTCACTTTCACCATCATCGTCGCCGTCGCCGTCGTTGTCGTTGTCGTTGTCATCATCATCATCATTATCATCATCATAATCGTCATTAGCAGCAGTAGCAGTAACAGTAGCACCACCACCACCGCCACCGTCAGCAACAACACTATCATCACCACCACTGCCACCACCACCACCACCATTTCTGATGAATCGTTGTCATCGTTGTCATCACAATGACCACCACCAGCAACCAGCATTATCATCATCAATATTTATGCAACTACTACTACTACTAGTGACATCATTATCGTCATCGTCGTCGTCGTCGTCGTCGTCGTTATCATCATCATCATCATCTCATCATCATCACCATCATCATCATCATCATCATCATCATCACCATCATCATCATCATCATCATCATCATCACCATCATCATTATCATCATCATCACACTCATCACCATCATCATCACCATCATCATCATCATCATCATCATCACACTCATCATCATCATCATCATCATCATCATCATCATTATCATCATCATCATCATCATCACCATCAGCGGCAGTAGCAGCAGTAGCAATAGCGATATGTCGATATTAATATCGCTATTGCTATTATTAGTCTATAACAGAATTAAGTAAAGTGATGCTTATAATAATACCTTGTGTTATATAGTTTACCTCATCCGTTACATTCTCAGTTCAAATCTCGCTAAGATCCATTTTGCATTTTATGCTACATGGGAGATCGATGAAAATAAGTACCAGCCTAGTAACGTGGTTCGATCGTGACCGCACCTTTTGCCTCCAGTTTGTGGGCTCTTGTGATTCTCTTCTCAACACAAGAGTCAAAGATTTTAGCAAAGGTGCTGGCCAAGAGGCTGGCGTTTGTTGTTGGTAGTGATGTCAGAGACGCTCAAACCTTTGCGATCCTCGGCAGGTCTACGACAACTTCGGTGGAGACGTTGGTTTCGTAGTTAGGGTCGTTGGATTCATGATCGTAAGATTGTGGTTTCAATTCTTGGACCGGGCGACGCGTTGGGTTCTTTAGCAAAACCCTTCATTTCACATTGCTCCCGGGCAATCAGCTGGCAAAAATGAGTAATCCTACGACGGACCGACCGGCGTCCCGTCCAGGGAGGAATAAATACGCCAGAGAAACCGAGAAACCGGCCCTTATGTGTTTGTACGAGCTTTATCCTATCCTATACGACAACTTCTGCTTCGAGGTGCATCGTACAAGGAGTTGGGAACATATCCGACTTTGATAAAGCACCGGCTTTTGACAGGGTGGGGCCATTGCCATCTGGTGGGTGTCTTAACAACTGTCAGTTTTGGTCGCGTCTTCAGCGGCATCTACTCGATAATCAAATTAATCGGATACCTCTCGTAGTTTTTCAGGATCAAATGCTTAGTCTGCCAGGGATGTACCCTCTCCCCGCCTTTATAAGTTTGGGCGTTGAAACATTTGTTGCGACGGCTGGAGAGTTTTAGGGATATCTAGCAGGGACTAGGTCACACGAGAGTCGTGTTTGCCATAGACAGACGGCGTCACTATCATTGTGCCGGACATTTCGGATATAGCTGCTGCATCATGTAAGACGAATCCAGCTGTCCGTCGAGTGTACAGTGAAGATCGACGCAGCAACTTCTTTTAGAAGAGAAGGAAAGCAAATGTTTCTCTGCTTTGTGGCTGTGGCAAAAGAGGCTGTGTGGTGGACCTGCGTGAAAGGCTTGAAGACAAGTATTTTCCTGCCCGGCCAAGCTCTTATCAGTTTCTTCAAATACCATTTGAAGAGGAAGGTGAGGTAGAAAGGGAGGTGCTGCCTTCAAGTGTGTTTATCAAAAGGGGGACAGAGGCTGACAAAAGGATTTTTTTTTAATGGTCTTTTTTTTGTTTTTTGGATGTGTGGGGGCAAAATTTTATTTTTCTCCCACATCAGCAGCAAAAAAACAAAAATGACCGTGAACATTTACTGCCACAGATTAGTCGATTTGTTCGACCAAAACCCTTCAAGGCAGTGCTCCAGCATGGCCGTAGCCCAATGGCCGAAAACAAGTAAAAAATAAAGAAAAACGAAAATAGATTTTTTAAAAAAGCAATCAAAAAGAAGACAATGAAAGTTTCAATAGCGATTCACTTCTCGTGAAGAGGAGAGGTTCTCTCGTGAGAGGGCCAACTCCCATGTAGGAAAAGTTAACTCTCAGAAAGGGAATCACCTCTCAGGTGAGAAGGAGTTCCTCTCTTATGAAATGGTACACATTTCGAATGAGGAGAAATCCATTATTAACCTGTATGAAACAGTCTTCAAAGCCATTCGAAAGGTTAACAGCTCTTCGAGAAAATAAGAACCCAATGCTGCACACACAAGGTGAGTGTAGTCTTCCATTTTATTCGTGACAAGCTACCCCGAAAGACCGTTAAGATTTGCTCCTTTAGCATTTAAACCAGCCATATCCAGCCCAAATATCCTGTCCATTTTATGTTCAATCCAACCAGATCCGGCTTCTCACTCCTCCCTTCAAATTACATCATCGAAATTTCAAAGCGACGAGGTAATGCATGAGTGATATAATACAATGTGAATACATATTACATTTGACAGAGTGTGTGTTGTGTGTGTTGGCACTCCGTCGCTTACGACGTCGAGGGTTCCAGTTGATCCGATCAACGGAAAAGTCTGCTCGTGAAATTAACGTGCAAGTGGTTGAGCACTCCACAGACACGTGTACTTATTCTATCGGTCTCTTTTGCCAAATCGCTAAGTTACGGGAACATAAACACACCACCATCGGTTGTCAAGCGATGTTGGGGGGACAAACACAGACAAGCACAAGTATACACACACACACACACACATATATATATATATACATATATACGACGGGCTTCTTTCAGCTTCCATCTACCAAATCCACTCACAAGGCTTTGGTCGGCCCGAGGCTATAGCAGAAGAAGACACTTGCCCAAGATGCCACGCAGTGGGAATGAACCTCGAACCATGTAGTTGGTAAGCAAGCTACTTACCACACAGCCACTCCTGCGCCTGTATATTGAGTAACAAACTTCTATAATAATAAATGCGAAATTCTGTCTGTCCGTCCGTCTGGGGCCCCTTTAGCTCAGTCTTCATTTGCTCTACATAGACATCTT
>NC_069006.1:3327081-3327863 GCF_001194135.2 Octopus bimaculoides
ACAAGTGTGTATTTATATGGTATACATGTATGTATGTTTCTGTATATAATATACATATTTATAACCACATTCATATACTTCGGTGCTTGACATTTTTATAGAGAACCCATTTCTCGTCACCAGTCACTATTCGCTCGAAAATAGGTTCATTCGTGAGACGTGATAGCAATGAAGAGCCCATTCACCCTCTGCTCACGATTAGACTCGGAAAGTTTGTGAGGAACCCATTGACCCAATTTGCTGACTTTTCCGATGGCATACAGGTGTCGATGAATTGTTGAATGACCAAATCCAAGCTTCTCTGCTAGTTCGTCAACAGTTACGATGGGATTTTATTCCACTAGGGTTTGTATGAGTCCTCTTCGAGTTCTAAAGATCTTCAGGACGAGGCTCATTTTCAGGCTGTAGTTTAGCCGAAATTCGACTCGGAATTTCTGGAACCACCACCGAGACCGGCTTGCGCTTATTGTCCGATTCCCAATAACTGCATGAATATTCCTCGCACTTTCCGATGCGCTGTTGCCCTTATTAAATTCATAAAGCAAAATATGCCGAACATGCTTCTTTGTCACTCGCATTATAGCTTTGAAAAAATAACTGTTAAAATCGAACTGAACTCTTCAAAACTTGTACTAAGAATAAAAATAAGGCAAAATTACTACCTGCTTTTATAGCAAGTTGATGCAGATAATTTATCCCGTCCCCATCCGACTTAGAGTTCATGCAACTGAAAAAACCGCATTATTTATGGACTGACCCAATATATATCTTGTCAAACACAC
>NC_069006.1:3330987-3331819 GCF_001194135.2 Octopus bimaculoides
ATACCTGTGTATACTTCTACACGCATATACATACCTTTATACATATCAGCATACATCTTACACAGCAGACACATTATGACACCTGTATACACCTGTATATGCATACTTGTATATGCATACAGAAACTTCGAAAACAATTTCTTTAAGAAGTTCACACACACACACACACACACACACACGTGTGTGTGTGTATATATATATTTATATTTATATAGTACACATGTATGTATGTATATGTTTCTATTACATTTATATACGTTTATACGCACATGCATACACACACACACACACACACACATACATGTATATTGGTAATTACATACACACGGACACACGACATAGACACCAACACACATACACGTACATGTACATGTACATACTCGCACACTTTTATTTGTTTTATATAAATATGTGTGTATATATAATATATATATATATGAATGTATATGCATATATATATATAGAGATATATGTATTATATATGTATATAAATGTAATTACATGTGTGTATATACATGTGTGTGTGTGTATGGTGGTGATTGTCGCCGTAGTGATGTCAGAGACGTGATATTGCTGGTATTAGGTGGTCGTGATGGTTATAGTGGTGGCAGTGGTGGTAATAGTAGTAGTAGTAGTAGTAGTAGTAGTAGTAGTAGTAGTAGTAATGGTGGTGGTGGTTGCGGTGGTAGTGTTCGTCTGCGATAATTGGAATGTCGTGTGCGTGACAGTCAGGCCTCACATTAACATATCATGTTTTCACTCTGAGGAACAAATGAAATATAAACACACGCACGCACACACACACAACAGAGAGAGAGGGGGGAGGGGGTAC
>NC_069006.1:3333128-3334605 GCF_001194135.2 Octopus bimaculoides
TGTGTGTGTGTGTGTGTGTGTGTGTGTGTGTGTGTGTGTCTGTGTCTGTGTGTGTGTACACACACACACACACGCACACATATATATTTACGTGTAGAAGTGTATATAGGTAGTAGAGAGGTTGTAAAGGAGTGAAGAATCGTATGCAGGTTTATGCAGGTGTACACAGTAGTAAAAGTGTATTGTAGCGTACGATGTGTGCAGATGTGTTTAAAGGTATATAAATATGCGTTGAAGTATATGCAAGTATAGAGGATTGTGAAGGGTGTTGAATCGTGTTCAGGTGTGTACAGGTGTTTACAGGTGCATATAGGTGTAATATTGTATTGTAGCGTACGATGTGCGTTGATGTGTGTAAAAGTATGTAAACAGGTATGGAATTATATACAGGTATACAGGGTAGTAAAGGAATGTAGATCGTATGCACGTGTGCACAGGTGTATACAGGTGTCATAATGTGTCTGCTGGTTAAGATGTGTGCTGATATGTATAAAGGTATGTATATGCGTGTAGAAGTATACACAGGTATAGAGGGTTGTGAAGGAGTGTTGAATCGTATGCAGGTGTGTTCAGGTGTATACAACTATATACAGGTGTCATAATGTGCTTGTTGTGTAGGATGTGTGTTGATGTGTATAAAACCATGTATATAAGTATAGAAATGTTTACTGCTGCATACAGGTATAGAGGGTTGTAAAGGAGTCTTAAATCATATGCACGTGTGCACAGGTGTTTACAGGTGTAATAATGCACTTTAGCGTACGATGTACGTAAAAGTATGGAAATACGTATCGAAGTATAGACAGGTATAAGGAGCTGTAAAGGTGTGTAGAATCGCATGCACGTATGCAGAGGTACATACAGGTGTCATAATGTCTATCGTGTAAGATTACGCTGATATGTATAAAGGTATGTGTATACGTGTAGAAGTGTAGACAGGTGTATACAGGTACAGAGAATTGTAAAAGAGTGTAGCGTCGAATGCCGGTGTGTATACAGGTGTATTGTAGTATAAGATATATACGAATGTTTGTGGAAATAAGGACAGGTGAGTATCTAATGCATACAGGTCTTATATTACTGCAATAGAGTAGTTTGTGTAAAGGTGTGTTCAGGTGTGCTAGATATTATATGTTTCGCATAGTATGTACAGTTGAATGCACAGGTAGTTACTGGTGTGTGCAGGTTTATACAGGTATGTACTGATATGTCTGTGGCACTATAGTTTTAGGTAACCATTGATAGGTGCTCAGTATTTAATTAAGGTGAAAATAGTCGACGCAAATTAGCTGAAATTGTGCATTCAGTGGTGATGGTAGTGGTGGTGAAGGTAGCGGTGATAGAGGGGATGGCGGGGATAGAGGAGGGGATAGTGGTTGAGCGGGTGGCAGTGATAGAAGTGGGGTGGAGATTAACGGGTGGAGAGTGACGGGTGGCGGTGATAGAGGGAGTGGCGGTATAGTGGGTGAGGATGATG
>NC_069006.1:3335409-3337610 GCF_001194135.2 Octopus bimaculoides
ATGTATGCATACATGTATGTATTTGACTGGTATATTATTTCGTCGACTTTCAGGAGGGCGGAAGGTAGCGCTGACCTCAGCAGGATTTGAACTCAGTACGTAAAGAAACAGAGAGAATGCCGTAAAACATTTTGTCCGACGCACTAACAATTCTGATAGCTCGCTGCCTTGAAAATAAAAAATACTGGTCGTCTATTCGAAAAGAAAAAAGAAAAAAAAACACCAATAAAAACTGGCACTCCGTCGGTTACGACGACGAGTATTCCAGTTGGTCCGATCCACAGAACAGCCTGTTCGTTGAATTAACGTGCAAATGGCTGAGCACTCCACAGACACGCGTACCCTTAACGTAGTTCTCAGGGAAATCCAGCGTGACACAGACTACGACAAGGACGACTTTTTGAATTACAAGTACTGGTCATTTTTGCCAGGAGCAATGAGAAAAAAATGGATCTTAGTCAAGGACACAATGCGCCGCCAAGAATCGAACAACTCACGACCGTAAATCAAATACTCCAAATTACAAAGCCACGCGACTTCACCATCTGTCCCATCGAGCGACAGCAAGCTGCTGTTGCTCTACGGGACAGTGAAAAACAAGTCATGCACTGTTGTAGAGATCTGCAGTAGAGCGGATGTGTATTATTACAGCTAAACTTTTGCGGGGACGCTGAACGTCTATGGTGACCGATTGAAGAAACTACAGCTTTTGCATCTTGGTTAGAGAGTCTCATTTGTATCTATTATTATAAGTGCACTGTATTATGTAACAGTGGAGGCGCAATGGCCCAGTGGTTAGGGCAGCGGACTCGCGGTCATAGGATCGCGGTTTCGATTCCCAGACCGGGCGTTGTGAGTGTTTATTGAGCGAAAACACCTAAAGTTCCACGAGGCTCCGGCAGGGGATGGTGGCGAACCCTGCTGTACTCTTTCACCACAACTTTCTCTCACTCTTACTTCCTGTTTCTGTTGTACCTGTAATTCAAAAGGGTCAGCCTTGTCACACTGTGTCACGCTGAATATCCCCGAGAACTACGTTAAGAGTACACGTGTCTGTGGAATGCTCAGCCTCTTGCACGTTAATTTCACGAGCAGGCCGTTCCGTTGATCGTATCAACTGGAACCCTCGACGTCGTAAGCGACGGAGTGCCAACAACATTATGTAACAACAGGTTTACTGTATTTATTTGTAAGTTGAACAATTTTATAGTTTTTAACCGTAAAAAATTGGGTGCGACTAATACTTGGGAACCAAGCTAAAACTATGATGTGAAAAAATTTATATCAAAATTAAACTCTAAATTAGGTGTGCAACACGAGCTACAGTAATACATACATACATACATACACAGGGTGCGGTGAATAAATTGTCTAAATTACGCAAAAATGAAAATAGCACTGACATCTCGTTTTAACAGATATATTTACCAAAATTATATAAAAATATCTTGAAATACTAAAGTGTAAATTTATTCAATAAAATCGCCTTTGGCTTCAACCATGGTCTCCAGACAATTTTGGAATCTCCTGCAACTCTTCTGGATGGTCTCCTTGTTTAAGTTGGTGAATGCTGCCATAATCCTTGCCTTCAGTTCATCTTTGGTCTTACAAAGAGTTTTGTTAGTCTCTTGCTCAACTGTGCCCCACACGTAATAATCAAGGAGGTTGCAGTTTGGGGAGTTAGCTGGCCAGATGTTAGGAGTGAGATGGTCGCAGAAATTGTCTGATACCTATGGCTGGATTCTGCTACTTGTGTGACATGGTGCAGAGTCCTGTTGACAGACATAGGGTCTTCCATCAGCCACCCTCTTGACCCCAGGGCAGCACTACCTCCTCTAAGAATTTGATGTGGGCCTCCATGTTGAGTCTGAGGCCATGTGGGAAGATGAATGGAGGCATAACGTTGCAATAACTAGTGATCACTCCAAACAGCATGATGTTGGCTGGATGTTTGATTGTTACCACTCTCGGTACATGTTTCGGAAACACGACAAGCCAACGGTTATTCTGTGTGGTCACCATCTGTTCGTATTGGAGCTTCCGGCGTGAATGCCAAGCAGTACAGCATGTCGTTTCCAAATTTCTGGCAGAGTAAATTGCATCATGGTGCTGTTTTTTTTTACAGACAGTGTCCAACTGACCCTACTATATTGTGTGGGGGGGAGGGTTTGCGTGTGAAGCATGTAAGTAGATACATTGAC
>NC_069006.1:3338573-3339182 GCF_001194135.2 Octopus bimaculoides
GCGACACTAATAACTAGGCGTTAAAATTCGATATACAAATGCTTTAGTGAAATAGTATCAGAAAGTTTGTGAGGAACCCGCAGGTGTCGATAAATGGTCAAATGACCAAATTCAAGCTTCTCTGCTAATTCCTCAGCAGTTGCGATGGGATTTTGTTCCACCAGGGTTTGCAGAACGTCCTTGTCGAGCTCTTCCAGGACGAGGCTGTAGTTTCCAGCTCGGAATTTCTGGAACCACTGCTGATACTGGCTGACGCATATTGTCCGATCCCCATTAACTGCATTAATATTCCTCGGACTTTCCGTTGCGCTGTTGCCTTTATTGAACTCATAAAGCAAAATATGCCGAACATGCTCCTTTGTCACTTTCATTACAGCGATGAAAAAATAACTGTTAAAATCGAACTGCACTCTTCAAAATTTGCACTAAGAATAAGGACGAGGTAAAATAACTGTCTGCTTTTATAGCAAGAGGATGCAGGTAGTGTATCTCGTCCTCTTCCGACTTTTAGTTTATGCAATTGAAAAAACTGCATTATTTATGGGATGACCCAATACACTGTTAATTTGTCTACGTGTATGTGTCTGTCTATGTTTGCTTGTGTGCGTG
>NC_069006.1:3339452-3341143 GCF_001194135.2 Octopus bimaculoides
ATATATATATATATATATATATACACACACATATACAGGCTGCGCTGAATAAACTGTTGTGTAAATTACGCAAAAATGAAAATAACACTGACATCTCATTTTAACAGATATATTCATCAAAATTACGTTAAACTATCTTGAAATACTAAAGAGTAAATTTATTGGATAAAATCGCCATTGGCTTCAACCATGGCCTCCAGACAAATTCGGAATCTCCTGCAGCTCTTCTTGACAGTCTCCTTGTTTAAGTTGGTGAATGCTACCATAATCCTTGCCTTCAACTGCACCCCGCACATAACAATCAAGAGGGTTGCCGTCTGGGGAGTTGGGTTGCCAGATGTTAGGAGTGAGATGGTTTCAGAAATTTTGATAGCCATGACTGGGTCCTCCTACTTGTGTGGCATGGTGCAGAGTCCTGTTGCCTGACATAGGGTCTTATTCCTCCTTCTCTTGCACTCTCATGTCTTAGAAAGAACTTTTTCTTCACCCATTCCCTTCCGGTCATTTCAGTATGTGACCGCGTGTGTATTGTCGAAACAAAACTCCGGAAGAAGACCAAAACTTTCAGAGAGGGACCGTCGGACTCTTACGCGAATTGTTAGAAAGGATCACAAAAGTACAGCTCCCAAAATTACTGCAGGGCTTAATGACCACCTCGAGAACCCAGTTTCCACAAAAACTCTTCACCGGAAGCTGCACAAAGCCGGATTTCACGGGAGGTCTGCAATCAGAAAACCACTACTTTCAAAAACAAACGTTGCAAAGCGTTTAGAATAGAGTAAAAACGACACATTTGGTCCCTAGAGCAGTGGAAGAATGTAATTTTTTCGGACGAGTGATCCTTTACCATATTTCCTACCCCGGCCGAATATACGTGTGGAGACAGCCAAAAGGAGCTTTTGACCCAGACTGCCTTCTTCCAGCTGTTAAACATGGAGGAGGATCAGTGATGATATGAGGGGCTATATCTTGGAAAACTGCCGGCCCAATGGTTTGCCTTCATGGCAGAATTAATAGTCAAAACTATTTAAGCAGTTTATCTGATCAAATTTATCCGATGTTTGTAGAACTGTTTCCAGAGGGAAACGTAATCATTCAGGATGATAATGCATCAATCCACACAACTAAAGTTGTTACTGAATGGCACAAGGAACATTCTAGTGAAGTTGAACATCTTACCTGGCCACCACAGTCCCCAGATCTCAATATCATTGAACATCTATGGTGCATTTTAGAAAAACAAGTAAGGAGTCGATATCCTCCACCATCATCACTACAAGAACTGGAGACTGTTTTAGCTGAAGGCTGGACACAAATTCCTTTGGAAACAATTCAAACTTTGTATGAGTTCATACCTCGTAGAATTCAAGCTGTAATTATTGCCAAAGGCGGTCCTAGCCCATATTAAAATTAATTTGTTTGTAATTTTAAGGCGTTTTCATTATTTTATCCAACCCCAGTATATATATTGCGCGAGGACTCTGATTTGATACCCATACGCGCATTTTGCAAACCAGATTGGGTTAGTCTCTAAACCGTGGTGAATTCAACAAATCCAGCAAAGCCCGAAGTTGAGTTTGTGGCAAAGATTAGCACTAACTTTCTGTTATCGGTATTTTCAAAAAATGTCGCTTGTGCAACACGTTTCTGCACCGAGGAAGAGAAATTTTCTGTCTGGGTTGTCTAACAGC
>NC_069006.1:3342192-3344267 GCF_001194135.2 Octopus bimaculoides
ATGCTAAACCCTTTTCGTACCTGACTTTTCTTTCTACTTTCATTTTCGTTTCAATCTTTCTCTGTCTCTGTCTCTCCCTCTTCTCCCGTGGAAACACAAAACACGCACACACACACACACATCCTATCCTAAAGCTAGTTAGTAGCAGCCATACTATTACACTACAGCTCGCTACTGTGGTTATTAATTAGAAGGCTGGAAGTGGAAACACCTCAGCATCGCAGTAGCAACAACTTCCCTCGTTGACTTGGTACTGGTAGTAGTAATAGTTGCAGCCGCAGCAGCCGCAGCAGCAGCAGTAAACAGCCGCCGCGGTAGCAGCAGCAATCGTCGGTAACATCAACAGCAGTAGCAGTTACTAAGAGTGGCAGCGGTAGCAGCAACAGTGGTAGCAGTATAGCAATCATCATCACCGTTGTCGTCGTCGTGGTAGTGGTAGTAGTGGTAGTAGTAGTAGTAGTAGTAGTAGTAGTAGAAGAAGAAGGAGGAGGAGTTGTAGTAACAGCTGCAGCAGTAGCAGCAGCAGCAGCAACAGTAGTAGTAGTAGTAGTAGTAGTAGTAGTAGTAGTAGTAGTAGTGGAAGGAGGAGGAGTTGTAGTAACAGCTGCAGCAGTAGCAGCAGCAGCAGCAGCAACAGTAGTAGTAGTAGTAGTAGTAGTAGTAGTAGTAGTAGTAGTAGTAGTAGTAGTAGTAGTTTGAGAAAGCAGAAATCAAACAAGGGACAGACAAAGGAACAGCATCGGTGATGTCGCAATGCACGATTGCATGTTTTTGCAGTGTAATTGATGAAACGCTAAAAGGCTCGAGTGAAATGCCTTCAGCTTAGACCAATACAAAACTTATACAGCATTCATGGCATTAATAGAAATTGTGACAGGATAGAGTGATTAGAGGTTGTTGTTTGTAGCAGGTCAAACGACCTCATTGTCTGGTGTGCTTCAGTAGAGATATCTGTTGGTTTAACTTAGCAAGAACGTGACGCTTCGGATAGAAGACTCTCATCAAACTATAACATAGTCTCGCCTGACAGGATTGTTTTAATCTCCCTCCTTTTCTCTCTTACACTCTAACACACGCATACGTATATGTTCATACACAAACACATATACAAATAACGCTCTCTTTCACATACACACATACACACACACACACACACACACATACATGTATATACGTTCTTTTTTGTTTTTTATAATCAGCTGTACGTAGCATTGAGCTGATTTCTCTATTCCTCAATGAATATTATTATAATTCACTCCCAAAGCAGCGAGCTGGCAGAATTGTTAGCACGCCGGCTGAAATGTTTAGCGGTATTTCGTCTGTTTTTACACTCTGAGTTCAAATGCCACCGCATCCTTTCGAGGTCGTTAAATTAACTATCAGTTGCGTACAGGGGGCGATCTAATCGAGTGGTCCCCCTCTCCAAAAATTTCGGGCCTTGTGCCTAGAGTAGAAAAGAACCGTTAACACCGGCTGAAATGCTTAGCAGTATTTCGTCTCTCGTTACGCTCTGAGTTCAATTCCATCAAAGTCAACTCTCATCCTTTCGGGATCGATAAATTAAGTACCAGTAAAACACTGCGGTCGACGTAATTGACTAGTCCCCTCCCGAAAAGTTTCAAGGCCTTGTGCATTCAGTAGACAGGATCATTATTATTATTCACTCTATGAGGATTATTAATATACGTATTTGATGTACATGCCTTGGATTGGTGAAGAGCTCCTTTAATAATGTGGGCGAACCATTAAAACAATGATCATTTGACTAATGCTATCTAGATTTATGCATCAAGGACTATTGGAGTGATCACCGAGATTTTTCTGATTCCCTCAATTATATATATGTGTGTGCGTGTGTGTGTGTGTGTTTGTGAGTGTGTGTGTATGTACATACATGCACACGCACACATATATATACCTGTATGTATGTATATATATATATGTGTGTATATATATATATATATATATGTGTGTGTGTGTGTATACATGTATATATGTATGTACGTATGTAGGTATACACACACACCCCACACACATATATACATACACATGTATATACCTGTATGTATGTATAT
>NC_069006.1:3351495-3352257 GCF_001194135.2 Octopus bimaculoides
GAAAAATCACGAGTTTCTCGTAACCGCTCATCAGACAATTGCAATAACACTGAATAATTAAATGAGGTGAGTTTATATAATATCATATAATGTAATATGATATAATATACTATATTATAATATAATATATGGATGGAGGCGCAGTCGTGGCTGTGTGGAGGCGAGGATGTGGCTGTGTGTGTTTATGGTGTGTTTATGTCTCTTAGCAGTTCAGCAAAAGAGACCGATAGAATAAGTACTAGGCTTACAAAAAATAAGCCTTCGGGTCGATTTCTTCGACTAACACCCTTTAAGGCGGTGCTCCAGCATGGCCGCAGTCAAATGACTGAAACCAATAAAGGAGTAAAAGAATATATGCATGGCTGTGTGGTAAGTAGCTTGCTTACCAGCCACATGGTTCCGATTTCAGTCCCACTGCGTGGCACCTTCTACCATAGCCTCAGGCCGACCAAAGCCTTGTGAGTGGATTTGGTTAACGGAAACTGAAAGAATCCCGTATGTTTGTGTGTCTGTCCCGCCACCATCGCTTGACAACCGATGCTGGTGTGTTTACGTCCCCGTATATATATATATGGAGGTACAATGGCCCAGTGGTTAGGGCAGCGGACTCGCGGTCGGAGGATGGCGGTTTCGATTCCCAGACCGGGCGTTGTCTGTGTTTATTGAGCGAAAACACCTAAAACTCCACGAGGCTCCGGCAGAGGGTGGTGGCGACCCCTGTTGTACTCTTTCGCCCCAACTTTCTCTCACTCTTTCTTCCTG
>NC_069006.1:3352812-3355317 GCF_001194135.2 Octopus bimaculoides
GTTTGCCCACACCGTAAAAAGCGAGCCCCCCCCCCCCCAAATCATACCGCCTACGCTTTAAACAATCACATGACTACAAAGAATTATTTTTTTCGTCTTGCTTTGCAAAACCAGAGAACGGTGTTCTAATTCGCGTCGCACGAACGAGAAATTATCCGAATATGACTTTTCGTTCGTAACAGGATATATATATATATATATATATGTATGTATGTATGTATGTATGTATGTATGTATGTATGTATGTATGTATCTGTGTGTGGCTTTGTGTTGACAGCCAAAGTTGTTTGCTACGTCCCCTTAACTTTGCGGTTCGGCAAGCTGGACTGATAGAATAGTACCAGACTTTAAAATAAATACTAGGATCGATTTGTTCGACTAAACCCTCCATGGTGTTGCCCCAACATGGCTGCCGACCAATGATTGAAACAAGTATCAGATAAAAGGATATACTTTTATTTTTATCATCTAAATATTTCCCATGACATGGTCTTCCTTTGCTGTTACTGGATAAAAAGCTGTTGATGTCAGAAATATTACGAAATTTGGTGTTTTCAATGAAGTCTGTAGATATTGAAAATTTGTTTACTGATATTGGTTTCAAATTTTAGCACAAGACCAGCAATCTTGGGAGAAAGGATAAGTCGATTACATCGACCCCAGTGCTCAACCGGTACTTATTTTATTGAACATTGAAAGGGTAAAAAGCAAAGTCGACCTCGGTGGAGTTTGAACTCAGAATATAGAAACGGACGAAATGCCACTAAGCCACCTCGCCGCCTTACTTGTTTATAGATACTGCAAACAAATTTTTCACAGAATATAAGAATGCGAGACATAAAACATTATGACTACAAAGTGTTCGCGTAAAGAACAATCTATTGTAAGTTTAAATAGAGTGTGCACGAATGCAAAAAATAGTTTAGCGTTACAACAACCTAGACTGTGAAATATATTGGAAGAATATTGCATGGTCGAAGTCTTCAGATAGACACACACTAAACTAAGAAACATTTCAGATTGAAGAATGCTCAAAATTCAGTTTTGGCGTAAAAAAAAAAATGTGTCTATTTCACACACACAAAAGGATGTTATTCCATCTATTTATCCATTGTCTCCACCCACTGTTCCCTGGAGAGTAGTGGGGATAGAATCCTCAAGCGCCTCCTTAGGATGTTGTCAGAAGCAATCGCCATTACACATTTTGGTTGGATTCCTAAGCATCGCCAAATGAGACTATACGAGGCGGGTGCTGAAAATTTCCTGGCTTTAAGGATGTCGCGAAAGGCCTGGCTCCAGGCTCAACCTTCCGACTACTTTTACAGAGCTTAGAAAACCCGAAGGACTGCTGTAATAAGTGTGTGAACCTGAGAGGGGAATATGTTGAATAAAATCATAATTAATAAATCCCCCTATATTTTCTTTTACTCAAAGCTAAGAATTTTTCAGCACCCTCTCGTAGATATTTTCCCAACCATCTCGTTCTTCGCCCAATTCAGTTTTCTCAAACAGGGTCCATATAAAATTGTTTGGGGGTTCACGCAAGCAAAATAGTATATTAGGGGATCCATAGTAGTTGTATATTAAGGGTCCATGAAAGACTTTCGACTTAGATGTATTTATTGCAAGAAACAGCAAATTTTTTTTCTCAAATGTTTTACATAGTTCAACTCACACAAGTTGATATTTAAATAACAAAATAGGAATTTTGAAAGAAATATCTATAAAAACCAGTTTTTAAATATCAAATGGCTGTGGCGGGGGGTCCACCTGAATAAAGTAGTAAAGAAAAGCACTCATAAGTAAAAAAATTTTTTTTTAAATGGTTGAGAACCATTGGTCTAACTCCAAGTCTGCCGTTTGGCTCAGCTTGATGAATCTTGAATCCGTCTTTCAATTCTTTATTACGGGATTCTAATCACATGTCTGTAGTACAAGAACTGTTACCTTTCAATACGGGAAAAGAGCTCCTCGGCCTACAAAAACTCCATAATCTCCGAACTACGCATCCTGTCGAGTAACGGTACTCGAGAGATCATTCAGAGGAATCGCATTTCGGCCGCTTGTATTCGCTTGTCTTTGTCAGAATAAATGTCAAGTACAAAACAATATTCCTAAATAAGAATCTTTTATACTTTTTATAGGCGATAACGAGGAAATGTAATTTTAACACACTGAGCGACGTGGCTGAAATTGGTAACGATAGAGCTCTGCCAAAAATGCAAAATGATTGCTTAAATAATGTTAAAGGCAGGCATCGGTGAACGCCGACGTTCCAGGGGGAAAAAGGCGATTTGCACGAAACGTGGTCGACTATTCTTTGTCAGGTCATCTGTAAAATAAAATAGCTAAATTTTTGTTTTTTGTTTTCATTTTTAGCCTTGTGATTATTTAAACATATAAAAGAATTCACTACATATATATATCTATCTGTGTTTGTGTGCATGTGTGTGTGGTTTATATATATATATATATATGTGTGTGTGTGTGTGTGTGTGTATGTGT
>NC_069006.1:3355417-3358162 GCF_001194135.2 Octopus bimaculoides
CAAATTCCACCGAAGTCGATTTTGCCTTTCATTATTTTGGGATCGATAAAGTAAATACCAGTTGAGCACTGGGATCGATCTAATCGCCTTATTCCAACCCTAAAATTGTTGACCCTGCGCCAAAGCTTGAAAGAATATTTAGGCCAGTGGCTTTCAGCATTTTTAATATCCGGACCAAATCCAAAATCTGGACTTTTTAAGCGGATCCCATGAAAAAATTAAAACGCAAGTCAATTAAATTTATTATATTTAAAGAAGGAAGGCCGTCGTGAGCCACTGAAAGGATGCTTGAGGGCCGCATGCGACCCTTGTAGCCCCGGTTGAGAATCGCTGCTTTAGGGCGTTGATTCCAAATACACCCTGAATGCTATTCCTTTCTACTGATCAGCTCTAGCTTAGGAGATAAAAATGTTTCAATTTGTTTTAATGCAGAATTATTCCTCCGTACGTTGAAATTAGGGGCTCTAGGGGCATCTTGTATTTTATTGTTTTAGGATATATTTTGTTAATAAATGACATTAGATTTTCCCTATCAGCTCTTATTAACCATCTGTTTATTTAATAAGTAATTACAGCATTAATTTACCCCCAAATATGTTTATTTTTAAGGGTACTAAAATATGTGTTAGTCTGCGTTACTTTTAGCCCCGTTTCTACATTCAAACGTGTAAATATGACTGACGGTGGGTCGACTTATTAAGAACTCGGACAAAAATGCTTTGTTGTATTTAACCGTAGATCTTCCCTTTCTGAGTTCAAATCCCACCGAGGTCGAGTTCTCCTTTCATTCTTCCGGGATCGATAAAAATATAGTCACAGCAGTCAATCACTGGGATCGATTTAATCGATTAACACTTCTCTTCAGACTTGTGGCCTTGTGACTTCTAAGAATATATTATTTTTATTAATAACTTTAATAACATTTTAAAATTAAGATTGCGCGAAATTGGAAACTGATAACTAGGACAGAATAAAAGCTTCAAAAGTCCACCCTGCCCTGATTCAGTGAGTTGTGCCGTATATACGCGTAGTGTGTATATAATTGTCTGTCTTTACGTATGTTTGCTTTATAACAATTTTTTTAAAAATTAATAAAACAAAATATTGATAATCTGCACTTGTTCGTGTTGATCTAGTAATAAGTAGGGCGATCGATCACAGAATCTTAGAGCGTCGTCAAAAAATATTTTACAGCATTTTTTCCGGCTCTTTATGTACTGCATTGAGATTCCTTCCTAGATTAAATTTGCTTTTCATTCTTCTGGCATCAATTAGATACTTCTGAGATAAGGAATTTTTTATAGTGTAAATTCGTCACAGTGGTGTCCTCGTCTTGAATGTTGCTTTCACTACGTTTCGGCTGTGTACGTTCCAGCCTTCTTCAGGTGTCTTGTGATTCACGAGACAAATGGACAGCAAAAGGATTAATAAAGAAATGATTAGCTTATATTGCTTAATGTGCACAGAAGGTGCTTAATCAAACCTTTCCACATAGTACGTCGTTGTTGGCACTCCGTCGAGGGTTCCAGTTGATCCGATCAACGGAACAGCCTGCTCGTGAAATTAACGTGCATGTGGCTGAGCACTCCACAGACACGTGTACCCTTAACGTAGTTCTCAGGAATATTCAGCGTGACACAGTGTGACAAGGCTGTCTCTTTGAATTACAGGCAAAACAGAAACAGGAAGTAAGAGAAAGTTGTGGTGAAAGAATACAGCAGGGTTCGCCATCATCCTCTGCCGGAGACTCGTGGAGCATTAGGCGTTTTCGCTCAATAAACACTCACAACGCCCGCTCTGGGAATCGAAACCGCGATCTTATGACTGCGAGTCCGCATAGTACGTCACTCTTTGTTTAAAGATTATGTTGAATTAAATAGTCAGACATTTAAGAGCAAGTAGTTCACTTAATAGGGTAACTAAATGCTCATCGTCGAAACTGACGGAGATGCATATTTTATGTATGTCTCTGTGTGTTACAGAGATCGATTCCCCCGATACTCTTCCCGAAAGAGTTTTTATGAAAGTTAAGATACCGCAAATTTCTTGAAATCGATCTTCCTAGGTAGTCTAGCCTGAGTATTTTTCCATTAAATCTAGAATATCTTAAAAGTCGAGAATTAAATTCCAAACTCTTCGAACTGGGATCAAATTTCATTTCAAAAAGAAAAAAATATATTCAAATTAAAATATAGTAATTTTTGCTTTTTTTCTTGAAATTATATATTTCTTTCAGTATTGTAATTTTTCGGTCCATTTCTTTCGATATTTTGATCACACACACACACACTTGTATGTATGAATGTATGTGTGTCTATATATAGTCAACCCTATATATATATATATGCATGTCCAAGTTATCTAAGTACCAGACTTGGAAAAAATTATAAGTACTGAGTTAGACTTGTTCGACTAAATCCTACAAAGCGGTTCCCCAGCATGGCCGCATTCTAATGACTGAAACAAGTAAAAAGTAAAAGTGCAATGATAAAAGATATATAATGCAATATAATATGATATAATATACGATATGATATGTAATGTATGTATGTATGTTTATGTATAAAATATTATGTCGAAAGGAATTACAAAATGAAAACGAGATTAAAATCTAGAATGTCACGATTGATTTTTTTAAAATTATTTTCTCGATTAATTAAAAAAAATGTAAAGATGTTTTTTTTTTAAATTCAAATGTTAAAAGCAATTTTATATTTTGTTGGTTGTTTTTTCGGTAAACAATAT
>NC_069006.1:3360763-3363931 GCF_001194135.2 Octopus bimaculoides
GTAGTAGTAGTAGTAGTAGTAGTAGCAGTAGTAGTAGTAGTGGTGGTAGTAGTGGTGGTAGTAGTAGTAGTAGTAGTAGTAGTAGTAGTAGTAGTAGTAGTAGTGGTGGTAGTGATAGTCGCAATGGTTGTTATGGTGGCGGTGGTAGTGGTAATGATGGTGATGATGTTGCGGTGATAGCAATGGTGGTTGTGGTAGAAGTGAAGATGGTGGTGGTGACGGTGATGGTGATGGTGATAGTTGTTTTGGTGATAGAGGTCGTATCAGGACAATTACCACTCGAGGACAATTACCACTCGAGGGCAATTACCACCCATAAAACAATTCCCCCCGGCGACAACTAACCCCAGGACAATTAGCCCCTTTAGTTAATTACCTCATCTCCAGTATATTAAGAAGTTTCAAATCATCTGTTGTCCTCGAGTGGCAATTGTCCTTGGGTGGTTGGGTGGGGGGGTTATTGTCCACGGGAGGTAAATTTCCTAGATTCGGTACAGGTATCAGTATGGCCAGATATGGTCATAACATCCGTTTCTTTAATTTTCTTTTGCATATAGCTTTGATAACTTTGATAGGTTTCGGCCAGTATAGGCTCAGGCCATGTCTAACTCAATAGCACTACCTAGAATATATTCTTCCTTAAACCAGGATATAACACAATACCACGTGACATATATTTTATCCATCAATCAACTAGTTTTACCAATTCACAACCATTTTGTCCATCAGTCTATTTGATTTGACTGTCTGCCGCCACTTTTGTTTCTCACATCACTACTTCCATTAATCCACAGCCATTTTGCCAATCACTCAACTAATTCTAACAATCACCACCATTTTGTTTCTCACTTCCCACTTCTACAAATCCACCGCCATTTTGTCCATTAATTTATTAATTTTGACAATCTTCTACCATTGTTGTTAGTCACTCCACCACTTATACTAATCCGCCGCAATTTTGTCCATCAAGCGTTTAATTCTAATAATCCAGTCCAGTCCCATGTTGTCCATCACTCCATTAATTCTACGAATCCACCGCATTTTGTCCATTACACTTATTCAACAAAACCACCGCCATTTTGTCCTTTTGTCTATCACTCTATTATTTTATCAATCCACCGCTATTTTCCCCATCGTTCTATTAATTCGACTAATCCACTGCCATTTTGCGTCACTCTGTAAATTCTAAAAATTCTGTCATTTTGTCCATCACTCTATTAATTCTACGCATCCACCGCCATTTTGTACATTACACTTATTCAACAAATTCACCGCCATTTTGTAATTTTGTCTATCACTCTATTTATTATAGTACTAATCCACTGCTATGTCGTCCATCATTCTATTAATTCGACTAATCCACGCATTCCTTTCCTTTCTCTACCAATTACAACAATCACCGCACTTTTCACGCCTTACATAGACAAATATTCAATTTACCGCTTTATATATTCATTGATTTTGTTTTATTTTTAAAATTGTATTCTATTTTCTTTTATCTTCAGAATATATCTCCTGCTGCTCGAAAAATACAAAAAGAAAAAGAAATCAGGAAAACCAAAACACGAGAAACGATATATGGAAACGAACAAAAGTTGTTTAAAAAATATTATACGCATTCAAAATGGCGGCTACGCAAACAAAACATGGCCATTGTTATTATTTCTAACAAAATAATAAATAGATGAATATAAAGTAAATAAATAAATAAAGATTATAATCTCCATAGGGTATAATTGCAAAATAGTACTTTTTTCTCATTTTCTTTTTGATTTTACTTTTATAAGTTTCTTCTACGATGAGTGATGTATATGTGTGTGTGTGTGTGTGTGTGTGTGTGTGTGTGTGTGTGTGTGTGTGTGTGTGTGTGTGTGTGTGTGTGTGTGTGTGTGTGTGTGTGTGTGCGTGTGTATTTGTGTATGTACGTGCGTGCATGTCTGTGTGTGCGTGTGTGTCTTTGTTGTTCTGTAGTTACCGACCATTAGCGAAAATAAAAGGGGGGAAAATGGCTATCTATCAGTTAGGTGTAATAAAGCACACACACACACACGCACGCACACACACACACGCACACACACACACACACACACACATATATACACACACACACACATGCGTATCATCACTGCTTGATAACTGGTACCAAAAAATACATAGCATTCGATATAAAAAAATGTTGAGTAATGTATATAATGGAGAAAGCGATAAACTAAAAGGAACTACAAATTATATATTGTGCTCACTGATAACTTTTTTTTTTCTGCTGTAATATTATTTCATAATACCGCATCTTTGTACATTCAGCCATCGTTTGGTCTTCTGAGCTGACATGCTTTCACAGCAAGAAACTAATAGTAACAACTATGAATGGTCAACCACAACCACAACCACCACCATTACCAACACCACTACGACCACCACTACCATCAAAATCACCACCACCACCACTACCACTACTGCTGTCTCTACCATCAACATTATCACCACCAACAGCAACAGCAGTAACAGTATTAATACCAAAAGGTAAGCTTTATATCCAACTTAACGTAGAGGCTGTGTCTTGCAAACAATTCGCACATGCAAGTGCTACCAGTCGAGAACTCTGCATACCGGAAGCCAGCAAGTGTATGGGGTCATCAGGAGAGAATGCATGCCCTTTCGGGGCCTACCTCTCGACGGCATCAATGGGCACCAGCCCCCCTCACTGATGTGAGGCCCCGCTTGCTAGATCAACTGATTATTAAAACAAAGCTCAATATTTCTCTAGCCATCACTCATCGTCTCTTTTTAACCAAATCCAGTGGCTAGCCCTCTCCACTGTATTTTGAATATCGGTCATGGTGGTATTTACCTTACTGCGTTATTTACCGTGAGAGGGTCTTTCATATGGGCTTGTGTTACGTGAAAGCAATTCTGTTGTATAAATGCTGAGCACACATTAATGCGAACATATAGGCGTAATTTCTTGTTCACTGAAGTTAATTCTACATGAAGTCTGTTGCGAAACAGCCGTAATTCTTTAGAAATCACCAGAACATCATAGTTACATCACCAGTTCATTTCTAAATATACACACAGAATTCATTCTTTATATATACAATATATGGAAGGTTGGAAATGGACAAAATTACATTGATTTGGTTGATAAATAATATATATGTATATATT
>NC_069006.1:3364503-3366352 GCF_001194135.2 Octopus bimaculoides
GAGAGAGAGAGAGAGAGAGAGAGAGAGAGAGAGAGGGAGAGAGAGAGAGAGAGAGAGAGAGAGAGAGAGAGAAAGAAAGATAGATACGGCCCGTCTATTACCCAGGGTTTCATGTAAAAAAAACGCTTAGCATTTAAAGCAATTAAGCATTGGAATGCTTTAGCTGGTGGGGTAAATACGTTGAGTGTATGCACATTCCTTCTTTGCTTTTAATGTGTGAGAAAATGAGGTTAGAA
Source organism: Octopus bimaculoides (assembly GCF_001194135.2). NCBI lineage: Eukaryota > Metazoa > Mollusca > Cephalopoda > Octopoda > Octopodidae > Octopus > Octopus bimaculoides. The sequence goes on from NC_069006.1 coordinate 3,364,740, forward strand.
GACTTGTGACACATAGTTTCAAAGTTTGTTTACCACTCCTCAGATGAGAAATGTCCTTTTCCAATCGTTCGCATAGTATATTCAACTTTGATATAAAGCAGTTCGTGAATTTTGCTATTACATAGTAGAGAGCTTAATTTGCATATTTGTATTTCTTGACTCTCTTCAATAGTTAAGCAAAGCATATTCTATGAACAAAAGTCTGAATCAGTGAATTAGAAGGACTGAAACAAACGGAAATTTGTAACTGTGAGAGGATATTTTAAAAATGTAAATACCTTTACATAGGTATAAATAATACAGAATGGGACAAGAACGTGAAACATCCAGACAGTTAGGTGATACAAGAAAGGGACAACAAAACATCCAGATGGACGATACAAAGAAAACAGGGACAGGTCATTCGGAGCTTTCTCTCTTCAGTCGAGATCCAGATTATCTTTGCGATTTCGGCTGGTTATTCTCAATATTGCTCCAATCTGGCCAGCCCCAAGGAAAAACTAAGCTAAGAGCATTAGATTCCTTGGAAGAAAGCAGCGAATGTATACAAAAACAAGGACTCGCATCGCGTTGGCATTGTTGTACCTTCACTACTACTTCCGCAACTGTTGCTTCATCAAATTTTACCTTATCTACAGCCAGACAAGTTTCCTTTGGAATATGAATATTCTTGAGTGTCAACAGCATGATATTGCTTTATTTCTTCGATTGATCAAATATATTTCTTGAATGATTATAATAGTATTTTCTGCACATTGGTAGTATTCTGGAACTCTTTATATAAGGAGTAGGATCATTTATTATTGTCAGGTTTATATTTATATTTATGTTTTTCTCCCAGAAATTCTAAATAAGCTTCGAGACAAGCGATACCTTACTTTTGCAAATATATTTCAACGAATCCCTGTGCTGTGTACATCTATTTTTGAACGTTTCCGAAGTTATTCCGATATAGATTTTGCGAGTTTGTTTCATTTGCAGTGCTGTTGCCACAAAGATTACAATTTTCTATTCAGGAAAATACTTTCTCTTCACGGGTATAAACGTAATCTATTGGAATTGTATCTATTTTCAGCATTGAGCTGTGGCTTTCCAGATATATGGTTATTTATAGCTTGGCTGGCATGGTTTTGGTTTCATTACTATTATAGAAATATTCAGGGTATATTATACACGCCTACAACATATACATATATGTGTATATAGTTGAAGTAAATCAATAGATTATATTCAAGAACATACAATGCACAGAAGATATTCCAAGAGAAACAAAAATACCTTTATTAGGCGAAAATATTTTTTTCATTTCCAGTTTTATAGTATTCTAATCGTGTTACGCCTGACCAAATTCGTTTCCGATTCTTATTTTCCATTAATGTGTAAGAAGTGAAAGAGAGAGAGAGAGAGACAGAGAGACGTGTACCAATGTTAGCGCTCAAGAGGGAACAATAAAATGTATTAAATGTTATAGTCTCTCCATTTCGATTTAGTGTGTGTAAGCATTTTGCACTCCTCTGTGCATGTGTGTGTGTTTGTGCGCGTGCGCGTGTGCATGTACTTGAGTGTGTGTGTGTGTGTGTGTGTGTGTGTGTGTGTGTGTGTGTGTGTGTGTG
>NC_069006.1:3366908-3367912 GCF_001194135.2 Octopus bimaculoides
ATAGATAGATAGATAGATAGATAGATAGATAGATAGATAGATAGATAGATAGATAGATAGATAGATAGATAGATAGGTAATAGATAGATAGATATATATATAGATAGATAGATAGATAGATAGATAGATAGATAGAACAATATATAAGTACATATATGTTTATATATTCATATATATATGTGTGTGTGTGTGTGTGTGTGTGTGCATACATACATGCGTGCATTCATACATGTCCGTATGTATATTACACACACACACACACACACATACACTATTTTTACATTAAGATGCCGTAGCTACATCTTTAAAAAAATAATTTAGTGTTTAAATGAAATTGCATTATTATTTTTTGTAATACAATAAAAGAAAATTTATGGTCTTAGAAAGGATGCAGAAAGCACAGAAGGAAATAATCTGTATGAAGATATAACCAGGTTTATCGTAAATGGACAATGCCGAGCAGATGTTTACGATTCCATTTTCTATGTCTATGATTCTAGACATCAGCAAATTCATGTAATGAATTCATGAGAGAAACTATATAACTCAGTATCGCCATCGGCATGAAAAACAATAGTTAAGTTAACGTGAATCCTGTTAAATTTCTTTCAACTACTTTTAAGTTTTACAAAATTTTTACCAGATATAGCCGCAGGAGTGGCTGTGTGGTAATTAGCTTGCTTACCAGCCACATGGTTCCGGGTTCAGTTCCACTCCGTGGCACCTTGGGCAAGTGTCTTCTACTATAGCCTCGGGCCGACCAAAGCCTTGTGAGTGGATCTGATAGACGGAAACTGAAAGAAGCCCGTCGTATATATTTATATATCTATTTGTGTATCTGTGTTTGTCACCCCACCCACCCAACAGCGCTTGACAACCGATGGTGGTGTGTTTACGTCACCGTCACTTAGCGGTTCGGCAAAAGAGCCCGGAGTCGATTTGCTCGACTAAAGGCGGTGCTCCAGGCGAAATGGGATGTAGTCGATTATATCGACCCCATTATT
>NC_069006.1:3368640-3369277 GCF_001194135.2 Octopus bimaculoides
CACCACCACTACCAACACCACCACCACCACTACCAACACCACCAACACCGCCACCATCACCGCTACCAACACCACCACCACCACCACCACCAACACCACGGCTTTTACCACCAACAGGAATAACATCATTAACTCTAGCCACGAAATATGTGTTAGAAAAAGCAGCAATCCGCTGTGTCCTCCTTCGCGTCTCCAGTGTTATGTTACTCTGTTATACTCCTGCAACACTCTAAACTGTCTCTCTTATCTTTGGCTGTGTTTCAGGTTCGTTGCTGTAGTCTTTGTCTGTGCGCCTTCCATAAAAATCTATATATCTGATTTCATACAAGCGCCATCTTTTGTATACACACTGGCAGTGATAGATTCGCAGATAAAGACTAATCTTATATTTCAGCATGTAACGATTTGTGTCTATCTTTATGTATGTCTAATTGTATGTATGTCTAATTGTATGTATGTATGTATGTATGTATGTATGTAAGTATGTATGTATATATGTATATGTAAGTATGTATGTATATATGTATGTATGTATGTGTTTGTGTGTGTGTTGCTTATATTGTGGTAAACGAATATATGGTACATTTTTAGTTCATATATATACTTATAGCTTGTGGAGTATGTTTACATGTAGGTA
>NC_069006.1:3370015-3371857 GCF_001194135.2 Octopus bimaculoides
GTGTGTGTGTGTGTGTGTGTGTGTGTGTGTGTGTGTGTGTGTGTGTGTAACTATGCGTTGATAACTTCCAATTTTTCAGCAGGAAACTTGAAGTAATAGGAAAATCAGTCAACTCTAATCAATCAGAATTTATAGCCCGCCTACGAAGGTCATAAGTACATGGTAAGACATGCAGCCTCACCTTTCCGTTATCTCCAGTTAAACAACGTAGTCGCTTCAAATGACACGACAGGACTATCAAACACCGGTTTTTCAGCATAGCGGTTCCTCGTCAGTGATAGATGCTACCCGGTCTTTAAAGATTCGAGGTTTCCTTCTCTAGCCCGAAAGGACTGGGTGGTATCCACCACTGGAGGAAACATAAACATGCTGAAACACTGGTATTTGCTAGTCTACTATCGTTATATAGAACGTGTGCGTTGCCAGTATACATCGTCTATGAAGAAAATTTGTTCGAATTGTAACACAAATGTAAATGGCCGTGTTCACTTTTGCGTTGGAAATAGACATGCACAGAGTTGGTTTGCGAGCCCACATACATATGCATACATGCATATATATATGGGGTGGGGGGAGAATTCACAAAAAAAAACAAAAGACGAAGACAGGTGGTGTAGACAACAAACACATGTATTAGTTTAACGCTCGGGAAGTGATATTCCAGTTCCAGTTGTATAAATTCCTTATCTTTGAGCTCTTGAATATATGCATAAATTGAAGTACTTCTACATCAAAAATTACCTCTGAATGAAAAAGTGAGTTGATCATATCTGATTTTAAAATGATTGGTGGTGGTGCTGACGCATGTTTAGTAGAGTTGGTGATACTTTAGACTAGTGATATAGTGTGTCTTTAATCCATCAGTAGAGTTCAAGGGGCACAAAGTAGGGTTAGTATTTATACAATTATAATTGTAAATAGGAGCAATATTGAGAGCCGTAGAGTTTGAGATTTGTAACTATACTATTACTGAATACTTTATAACAATACCTTGCAGTGGGAAGATTTTGTACCTTTTTGAGGTAAGGAAAAGAAAATTTTAGCTAGGAGTGTGACTACTTCCAAATTTAATGGTGGTTTAGGCCAGCTTATGTTTCTGTTCCTATTTCTATTGTGAGTTATTCTGAGATGGTTAAATATAATTTTTCCCACAAACTGCCACTTTTTAATGCTTCCTTGCAATATGTGAAACGGTCTTTAAATATTTATTCGTGAGTAAACATACACTCATATAAATAATATACATAAGTACATGAAAAACACACGCCAAAAACACGACAAACACACACAACAACGTACACTAACGCACACCAAACGCGTATACACACACCCACACACAAAAGCACAGCATATAACTAACACAAACACATACAGCAAACGCACGCACCCAAATACATATACACACACATAAATATAGACTCACATGCACACACATACACGGCAAATATGCACACACAACTAACACAGCGAACGCGCACATACGCACACACGATAAATACTCTCACGTACACAGATATTGCCCCCGATAACTGGAACACAATGCTCTTCAAAATTGTTGCCAGGAACTGCAGCAGACTGAAACAGTTCTGGAAGGAAGCTGGAGAAAAATTATCGATTTTTTTACAACAGAATATCTGAAACATGATCGAAGCAGTAGCTGCCATACACTTTAGTGGTTGGATAAAGATATTACCTTTTGAAATAGTATGACATGGCACAGAGATAGATAGATAGATAGATAGATAGATAGATAGATAGATAGATAGATAGATAGATAGATAGATAGATAGATAGATAGATGGACAGACGGACAGACAGTTAGATAGATAGATAGATAGATAG
>NC_069006.1:3371867-3373530 GCF_001194135.2 Octopus bimaculoides
TAGATAGATAGATAGATAGATAGGTGGACAGACAGACAGACAGTTAGATAGATAGATAGATAGATAGATAGATAGATAGATAGATAGATAGATAGATAGATAGATAGATAGATTGAGTGAGTGAGTGAGGGAGGGAGGGAGAGAGGAAGGGAGGGAGAATTAAGTGGAAAGGAAATATACAAAGTGAGTAAGTGAGAGAGAGAGAGAAAGAAAGAGAAAGAGAGAGTTAGGGAAAGAGAAAGTGAGATAATGAAAGCCATTAGAATGTTTGAGTAATCTCTGAATACCTGTTCGGAGGTGGATAGATTAGCGTATTAGAATGATAAGTGGTTGATGGCTTATCTCTAGAAACATCGATGTTTGCTCGTATGGAATCTCTCACAGATAATATTCAACGTATAACCTTATAAGATGATAATTTAATTCCTGGTGTATATGACAATCAGATTTGCTTTAGAGAGCACAAATTGATGAATGGTTCCTCATCTTCTTCCAGTTTTAAACGGCAATTTTTACATCGATTCAATATTTTTTTAAAACTAATTTGATAATAATTTAAAAGTTTATTACGAGTTCGTTTCAAGTACGGTGATCTTTTCTTTTTTTTTAACAAAATCTCAAGACTAATCATTTGTACATCGTGTCGTCGTCAAAGGAGAAAAAGAATGGACGAAAAATATAGAAAATCTTCTGATTAGAAAGATTCAGTGAAACTAACTAATCAATCTTTCTTCCTTCCCCGTTTTATATCTGTAAGAATTTTATCAGTGCATCATCGAAACAAAATCACTGCAGATAATGTTCTTATTCGAGAGATTCTGCTCAGCAACTTTGGTCAACCATTATCGTTTCGTATCTTCCATCTTTTCTTTATATTTTACATGTCTCAATCATTGAACTGAGGCCATGCTAGGGCGCCGTCTTGAAGAGTTTAGTCGAACAAATCGATCTCAGTACATATTCTTTTAAACGGTTTGGTAACTATTCTATCGGGCTTTTTGGCGAACTACTAAGTCACTGCGGGAGTAAACAAACCAACACCGGTTTTCATGTGGTTAAGACATGACAGACACACACACTCACACACACACAAACACACACACACGCACGCGCACGCACGCACACACACATATATATGTATACGACGGGCTTCTGCACAGTTTCTGTCCTTTCTTTTTTTTTTACTTGTTCCATTATTATATTATTATTTTATTATTTTATACTATATTTTTATTTTATTTTATTTTATATTATTATTTTATTTTTATATTATTATTTTATATTATTACTTCATTTTTATTATGTTATTTTATTGTATTGTTTTTAACCACCAACTTAACACTACACACTGAATTGTGGCAAGGTATGGACGGATTCCGGAGTACCGAGAAAATTATGTATAAATATATCAAATTAAGAATTCTACGAGGTATGGTACAATGCAAAATACCAAACGGAACCTCGCCTCTTATATCTCATCTTTCTTCCTCCTTTAACGCCTATGTGATATAATTCTTGGGAGAGAATACATACATTTGCGGCTGAAGATAGCTTTATATTGTCAATTATACACTGATGTAACAACTATAAAGCTTGAAACACGTGTACCGCAGAATCCTTTGTGTTTTTGTTTTTGTTTTTGCATTTACAATTTATTCATTCA
>NC_069006.1:3374055-3376735 GCF_001194135.2 Octopus bimaculoides
ATATATGACGCACTTCTTCAAGGTGTTAGTCCCGAGAACGCACAAAACAGTTCACTACTGCATCATAATTTGGGCCAGTTAGTAGGTTGATAAATATTCACTCGTGGCCAACAGACATGCATCATTCTCTTCTCTACAACTTTTTTCTCTCTCTCCCTCTCCCTCCTTCTCTCCCCACCTCTCTCTCTCTCTCTCTCTCTCTAGCTCTAACTCTTCTACAGTTTCTTCTAATCCTATGAACCAGCAAGCTACATCTGCACACGAAAGGCGGATACACATCTTTCTGATACGTGTATTCCATTATATAAACTATAGTTATTTAATTTAATATTTTTACAGCCGTATCCCATTGATGAATGGTTCTTCATCTTCCAGTTTTAAACGGCAATTTTTACATCGATCCAAAATCATTTTATAGCTAATTTGATAATATTTCTTGTCCGGTCACCGAAGTTAAGCAACGTCGAGCCTAGTTAGTACTGAGATGGGTGACTGCTTGTAAAAACCTAGGTTCTATATTTAAAAAATCAATAGTTTCTTTCCAAAGCGGTAAGCTGGTAGAGTCGATAGCTTGGCGGACTAAATGCTTAGGGGCATTTCATCCGTCTTTACATTCTGCGTTCAAATTTTACTGAGATTAACTTTGTCTTTCATCTTTTTGGACTCGATAAAATTAATACCTGTCAAATACTGGGGTCGACGAGAGCAACATCCCCCTCCCATCAAAAGCTGCTGGCCCTGCGTTAAAATTTGAAAACGAAGGCGGCGAGCTGGCAGGATCGTTAGTACACCAGATGTCATGCGTTCCGTGTTCAAATTCCTCCGAGGTCGACTTTCGTAGTCGATAAAATAAGTACCAGCTGAACACTTGGGTCGATGTAATTTGACTTACTCCCCCGAAATTGCCTTGTACCAAAATTTGAAACCAGTCGGCCGCTGACACTCGTTGACGCTGCATCGAAGAGGCCAGCGAACAGAAGAAAGAAGACATGCACTCAACACCAGAGCTGAAGACACCTCCGAAAGGAGGGGGTGCCCTGCCACGTCAAAACGGTAGAGGAGTAGGGGCCGAAACCGGACGTGGTTCCTCCTGATGATGTCTTGAGCTAACTGGATTCTATAAAGGAGCTGTTGTGGTAGCAGACCACGAAACATGGTTGAAATTCCCCATTAACAATATAATATTAAGGCGAACTGGCAAAATCGTTAGCGCTTCGGACAAAATGCTAAGGCGGCATTTCGTTCGTCTTTACGTTCTGAGTTCAAATTCCGCCGAGGTCAACTTTGCCTTTCATCGTTTCGAGGTTGATGAAATTAGAATCAATTGAATGCTTGTATCGATATATTCGACTTATCCTTCCCTCCAAAATTTCAGCCATGGGACTGGTGTTATTTAAGTTGTGGTTTAGCGTAGGTTAGACCTAAAAGACAACGTTTAAGTTTCAGCTGTGACCATCCCGTTTTTTTTTTTTTTTAACAGACATAGTTTATATCGAGAAGACTATATTATTCAATGTACGATGCAGCTTTTTAATTCACTTCTTATCTCCTGTTGTGTTTAACAAGGAAAAACACGCACGGCGTGGTCACAGCTTTAGCAAGTTTGATACCATCCATCTTCTGATTGGATGACGGCTTCTTTCAGGGGGAAACAACAACAACAAATACTACTACTACTACTACTACTACTACTACTACTACTACTACTACTACAAGTTGTATCATTTGTAGTACTAGTACTGCTGCTACTGTAATGACCTACTAGAAGAAGAGGAAGTAGTAGTAGTAGTAGTAGTAGTAGTAGTAGTAGTAGTAGTAGTAGTAGTAGTGCTGCCGCTATTACTACTACTGCTGCTACTACTACTGTTGCTTATTCTACTACTACTACTACTACTACTACTACTACATAAATGAAGCCCTCGCCTCAGTTAAATTAGTCCTAGATAAACACGTTGTCTGCAAAAGAAATAGACAGGATAGTCACAGTTGGAGCATCTTTTTGTCACAGATATGGTGAGTCAGGATTAGTTTATGATTAAGCAACAACAACAACAACGAAAATTACGTATTTACAAACTTAAAGAAAAGATTATTACAGTGGATGATATAATCCTTGAAAACTAAAAAAAAAAGATGGGATGGTCATGGCTGGAGTATATTCTGTCATATTCTGTCAGTTTGGTTTAACCTGCACTGTACGATAACTCAATTAATGCAACTGTCTTTAAATAGGATATTAAATAATATTATCTTAGATATACCATGCGTTTGATCCCAAGTGGACTCTGTTAGTGCTGACGTGGAGCTTCAGAAGAACCACAACAACATCAACACCAACAACGGAAATCACACCGACTCGAGAATGACCAGCTGGTAACAATACCTTTCACCAAACTCTTTTTCCTATTTGAAAAGGAAATCTTTCTCGAAATATTTATAGGATTATTAAAGAACGCATGTAAAATAATGCACCATCTTTAATTCTTTATTTTCATGTATTGACATCATTCATATTTGCCTAATTTCTCATCGGCATTGCAGTTTTAGAAACCTAAATTTTCATTCCAGAGCACTTTTCAAACTATGATTTAAAAATTCCGTGGGTTACATTTTTAATTTTATCGTACGTCAACAGAATTTCTAAAATAATATAAATTCACGTGATTACAGTACATTAATT
>NC_069006.1:3376970-3378327 GCF_001194135.2 Octopus bimaculoides
ATATATATATATACATAGATAGATAGATAGATAGATAGATAGATAGATAGATAGATAGATAGATAGATAGATATAGGTACGTATGTCTGAATTCTAATTGTACAAACGTCTATTTCATATTTATACTTATATAATAGTGAATTTTGAAATTTATGTACAGTAATCACGTAACATAAACGATAGATTATTCTATCAATTTTCATGACAAGAACATCAAAAGATCTCTGTTTATATTCCCTGAGGTGCAGAATCTGGTGATATACGGAAACATTTGCAGCATGAAGAACCCGAATACGCTTAGTTTCCTTAGTAAAAATCCTTGCAGATGTACATGAACCACCAAAATTAACATTAAAAATTTTATTTGAAAATAACTTTTAGAAATGACTTGTTCAAGTAGTTATAGGTATATATAATACGCAATTACAACAATACTTCTTTTGTGTAAAGCAATTAGCAGGAAAACGAGTGTCATTAGGGTGGAGTGTGAAAACTCATAACTAATTGTAAGATATTGATGATGTAATTGGCCGGGAAGAAAAAAAGAAAAGAAAGTATCAGAGGAAAGTGAAAGGGGCATGAAAGAAGTGTTAGGGAGAGAAGTTTCTATATTTATTACTGAGGAATAATAGATTAGTGTTTATGGTTATGTGAATAATTGGTTCAATGAAGACAAAGACACAAAGAGGAGATAAATGTGAGGTAATTCGAATTTTCGGAATGCTGAAGAAGAATGTAAGGAAAAATTAGAAAGTAAGCAACAGTAATAAAAAGAAGATAAGGGAAAAATGAGAATTATAAGGTGGGTATGCATGCAAGTATGTATGTATATTCACACATTTACATCTACATATATATAGAGAGTCAACGGCTATTGAAGAGGCTGCAAGAAGCAACGAAAATTTTAGAAAAAAATAAATAAGTAAATGAGTGGAAATCGAACCGGTGAGAGTGTTAATTAATAAGACATTCAAACAGAATCACTCTCCCAATACACAATAAAATATGCTTCAATACACGAATTCACACAAAGAAGTACATACATAACGTAACCACCCTGGAGCGGGGCCGAAGTGGCCGTCCTATTGTCATTGTATAATTTCCTTACCCATTTTTCATGTGTTTATTGTCCCCGCATGTGTGTGTTGTCCTTTCTGCGTTTGGCCCCTTGTGGGCAATAAAGAAATTATACATACATACATACACACACACACACATATATATACACACATATATATATACATACATATACACATATTTATATACATATGTGTATATATATATATATATATATAAATGCTTACAGATATATATAGATATATATATCTGTATGCATATATATATATATATATATATA
>NC_069006.1:3380402-3381211 GCF_001194135.2 Octopus bimaculoides
TATATATATATATATATATATATATATATATATATATGTATGTATGTATGTATGTATCGATATACGTATATACGTATATACGTATATACATATGTATATATATGTATATATATTATATATATAAATATATATATATATGTATGTATGTATTTATTATTATTATTCTTACTATTTTTTCCTCATTCGATTTTTGTGTAAACCATTTATGTAACCTGCCCTTGTAATGCTCTCTTCATTCAAAGCCCCTCTGGCAAATAAAACTAACTATAAATTGATATTATTATTATTATTATTATTACTAAGGCCAGTAATTTCCGAGGAGAAGGTAAGTCGATTATACCGACCCCAGTGTTCAACTGGTACTCATTTTATTGAACCCGAGAGGATGAAAGGCAAAGTCGACCTCGGCGCAATTTAAACTTAGAATGTAAAGACGGACGAAATGGCGCTAAGCATTTTATCCAGCGTGCTAACGATTCTGCCAACTCGCCCGCCTTGCATACATACATACATACATACATAATTACAAACATACATACATACATACATACATACATACATACATACATACATACATACATGCATACATACATACTCATATATATATATATATATATATATGAAGAATTTTGGTCCTCACTTCGTTTACATATATATATATATATATATATGACGGGATTCTTTCAGTTTCCATCTACCAAATCCACCCACAAGGTTTTGGTCGAGCCTAGGTTACATTATAAGATACTTAGACAAGGTGTCATGTAGTCAGACTGAACCTGGAACCATGCGGTCAGGAAGCTAACTTC
>NC_069006.1:3381558-3384147 GCF_001194135.2 Octopus bimaculoides
AAATCAAAATAAGCAGCATGGATTTTAAAGATGATTGCAGTACGCACGTTTCATGCTACTCCATATATTTAAGTAATGCGAGCATTACATTAAATGCAATATGTAGAGCAATCTTCAGCTGCACAAAAATGTAGAAAATTACAGTAGAATAGACATATTATAATTGTGGCAACATTTAAAATCCAAGTGGGAAGAAGAATACATAAAAATCCATCTTCACATAGCCAAGGCCATATATATAAGCACACACACACATACACACATATACTCACACACATACATACATACATACATACATACACACACACACACACACACACATACATATACTATGTGGAGTGGTTAAGAAGTTTGGGTTTTTTTAATCGTGTGGGCCCAGTGAACAGAATTCATCGTTTCCGCCGGATAAATTTCGTTCACAAGGATATTTATTACTCAACACCCGTCTTTTGCCCAAAGTCCCGCGCAGTGCATTCGAACCAAGCATGACGTGATTACGAAGTGGACACCTGAATCAAACAGGCATGACCGCTTTTATGGTGTTAAGCAATAAACAAGAGCAACAACAACGATGCTTTAACAAAAGTGCGTCATAGCAGACACATGCAGGTGTTATGGTTAGAGAGCCACCAACAAAAGGCGTTTGCACAACAAAGGTGTTAAAAGCCATTAAACTACTTGATGTAAACACTTTGTGAAAACACTTACACAGACCTTTATATGGTAACTACTTCTCTCTCTCTTTTTCTCTCTCTCTTTCTCGATCTTTCTGTCCCTATCTCTATCTCTTAATATGTCCTTCTTTCTCTCTCTTTCTCTCTCACTCGCGCTCTCTCCCTCTTTGAGTGTTTGTGTGTACGTGTATGTGTGTGTTTGTGTGTGTGTGTGTGTGTGCATATTTTCTCTGGGTGTATTTTGTGTGTCTGTGTATATGTATGAGTGTGTATGTATGCTCTCAAACACACACACACTTGCACACACACACATACACACACACACACACAACACTCAAACACATATATATACACAAATATCAATATAAATATATAAACGTATATGTATATATATATATATATATATATATATATATATATATATATATATGTATGTGTATATGTATGATTATATATACATGTATACATTCATATATAAATAAACAAATATATATATATATATGTACATACATATATATGTGTGTGCGCATATGTACGTTCATAAGTATGTATATATGTATGTATGTATGTATGTATGTATGTATGTATGTATGTGTGTGTGTATATGATTGTGGTTTATACACAGGTGTGAAGTGCAATTATGCGGAAAAAGTCCTATTAGTGGGAAATGATTATTTATTCAGAGCTGAGCCTGCGTGAGATGGAACTCGGAGTTAATAATGTTACACACACACACACACACACACACACACATATATATATATATATGTATATATAAGTGTGGTTATGCACACATACATTGATCTACAAGGATGCCCGAATCTATCAGTTTGTACATAGTCAAAAAAATGCATATATACACACACAGATACATGTATAAAGATTCAAACACGTATGCAGACACGTAAACACACACATAGATGCACACACATACACACATACATTTAAGCACATAGGCACATACATGCATACACACACACACACACACACACACATATATATATGTATACATACATATATATATATACATACATATATATATACATATATATACATATATTTATGTACGCATGTGAGTGCATGTATATGCGTATCACTCAGTCATTTAAACACGTGCATACACACACACACACACACACACACACACACACACATGTACTTACGTACACCTATACATGCATAAAATTTCACTATCACACGATCGCATATATACAGACATGTAGATACACAGACATACACAAATATACACATCTAGGAATATATAACATATAGAGAAACGTTGCACTTACGCACGCAAACACACATAAATGTATAAATGCACATGTGTATTTATGTGCACATGTACATGTGCACGTGTGTATTTAGATGTCTATATATTATACACGTATTCAAGTAAACACACATACACACCCCTATTAATCAACTGCACGTACTTCAGAAAATGTAGTTTTCTCGACTAATAGTAACATTTTACGCTACAGGGATCTCGAAGGAACCTCGACCTAAACACACGACGCGTTGGAAACAACGACGAAATTACCCTTAAATCACATCTTACAATCCTCAACAGAAAAGGTTACATCGGATAAAACACTAACTTACAAACATTAACTTCAAAAAGCATTCCAGTTTTGACCATCTACAAGGTTTTTGATGATAGGTCTCACCTATCGCGGTTTATTATTTAAGCTTACGTCGACTCCTCTGTGGTGTTTCTTGTCAGGGGCCGTTTAGCTTAATAGTCGCGTTCTCCGCCGATATCTAAGGGGTACAGGTTCGATTCCCGTGGCCGTCTACTTGCAACTTTTTCCGTCTTTCTTTGTTGCTCATATAACTTTACTACATTCGAAATTTACTTTCTTATCGGTAAAACACCAAATACACTCGCTACTTCCAAAGTTTGTCTGTAATTATA
>NC_069006.1:3384221-3385286 GCF_001194135.2 Octopus bimaculoides
TATATATATATATATATATTTGTTCATATGATGATATCTCCACAATGTGTTGATGATGAGAAAAACATGTAATCGCTATCAATATAGTATATAATATATAAGACAAGCTTCCATACAGTTTCCGTCTACCAAATTCACTCACAAGCTATCAACCATGCCTACCCCTAAACTGCTAGAGAGAAACGTAATAATATAATATGGTCCCCCTCCAAAACCATAGAAGCTTAACCACAAAAACTCGTATGACGAAAAGATCTTCGTTTCCCTTATCAAAAATCACTTCCGTAACGGTTATAAAATTCATCGTTAGTTCAGCAAGAAACAACATAAAAGTAAGATTTAGCTGGTAACCGTATTTAATGTAATATCAAATATTATTGAGAATCACACATTGCAGAAAATATTTCAAACAGAACGACAAACCGAAATTAAAAACAAAAAGTGAAATTAATTAGAATAAAATAAAGACATTGAAATTCGGTTACCAAAATATACAAAATGAAATGTTCTGCTTTTGACGTCATGGATCATATGATCGGTAACTAACTTAAATGTTGATGAGGAGGAGGAGGAGAAGCAGGAGATGGATGATGGTGATAGTGGTGGTAGTGATGATAGTGGAGGTTGGCTTGGTGAAGGTAAGAATGATGATGATGATTGTGATAGTGATGATGAGAATAAAAATGATGGTTACGACAACGATGATGAGGATGAGTATGATGAGGAGGAGGATGATGATGATGATGATGATGATGATGATGATGATGGCGATGATCATGACAGCTAGTGGTGGTGGTGGCGGCGGTGGTGGAGCTGGTAACGATCATGATTATGGAGGCAGCGATCAGAAAAGCAGTAATAACGATAAAAGAAAAAACTGTGCAAAGGAATATTTAATTAGAAATAAAGAAAAATGTGACACGAATTAAGGTATATAGCACATACACACACACACACACATACATGTACACACATACACACATCTGTACACAAACATACAGGCACACATACATATATATATATACATACATATATATATATATATATACATATATATATATGTAT
>NC_069006.1:3387333-3388371 GCF_001194135.2 Octopus bimaculoides
TTTTTTTTTTTTTTTTTTGTAGTGCATCTGTCAACTGTTCCTCTTTTTTCTAAAACAGAGACAGGCTTCTTTTTTTTTCCAATTATTCTACAAAATACTCTCAAAGCAGCTGTTTTTCTTGGCCTTTCATCATGTCCACGGCCTCTCGCTTTCTGGAAAGTAGCTCATATCCAGTGTTTCCCCCTGACTGACAACACTGGCAAAATATATGCTCTTTTCTTCGTAATGCTTTTCATTGCTGCTCTCGATGATCCGGTGTTATTGTCACTTTTACTAATTTATACTAATACTTAGCGATTACGTTAGAGTTTTCAGCAGCGTCAGTATTACTAACTGTCTGTCTGTAACCGCCGTTCATGTTGTTCATATTGTTTAACATCATCAGCTCTAAATTTTTATTTCTTTCATTTTAATGTGCAAATGTTCGTGTTGTATCTTTGAGCGTTTCGTCATTTGTCACGACATGTGATATTTTTATTTTTATTTTTATAACAAAATTACAACTTGTGTTCATTTTTGCTGTATTTTTTTCCTTTTCTCTGTCGAAAATCCATTCACTTTGACTGTCACCGAAGCCATTTTGAGAAAAAGAAACAAGAAGAAAATGCAAAACGCTGCTCGCCAGAAGAAAACAGTTAAAAGTGCAACTCATAGTCTACATAAAAAAAACAAAACAAAAAAACAAATCCACACCAGATATTCTTTTTATTCTTTTACTAGTTTCAGTCATTAGACTGCGGCCACGCTACAGCACCACCCTGAAGAATTTTAACCAAATGAATTGACCTCAGTGCTTATTTATTTTATGCCTGGTACCTATTCTATCATCCACTTATGCCGAACGGCTAAGTTGCGAGCACGTAAACACACCAAAAGCGTTTGTCAAGCGGTGGTGAGGGGGACAAACACAGACACACACACACACACACACACACACACACACACACACATACACGCACACAATCATAGCAAAAGATATTCAAGTGAAGACCCTGAGGAAACTGCACCAATATCATAGTAAGATTGCAATTAGAACGG
>NC_069006.1:3389168-3390014 GCF_001194135.2 Octopus bimaculoides
TATATATATATATATATATATATATATATTTACGTGTATGAATATAAACAAACTAACATTTGTTTTTATAAGCAACGAAATATGTAATGAACGATACAAATTAGATGATATTTTTCCGAACGAGAAACACTGTTAGAACAGAAGGAATACTGCGTAAATTACCTTTACAAAGTGAAAAAATTTGTCAACCAGCCATGGGACTCGAACCCTATCCCTCAAAGACGCTTACGAAAACAAATGTTAGTTTATAGTTATACACGTAATTGTACACTAACTAGCGTCTAAAATCGCGGATGAATTTATTATCGGGCAGTTTAGCTTAATGGTAAAGCAATCAACAGGAGTCATCGAGGGATATGGGTTCGAGTCCCATGGGTAGTTGTTGAAAGAGTTTTCCACTTTGTAAGGGCAATTTACCCATCTGATTTGTATCATTCAGTATATATACAGCGATACGTCGCAGTACGAGTTTAATTCGTTCCATGACCGAGCAGTTTTCCCCATTGAAATTAACTAAAATATATTTAATCCGTTCCAACCCCACAAAACCACCCCAATATAATTTTTTATGGGTTTTAAAACAGAAAAGGTGTAGTTACAAGTCAAATGACAATTATAAAAAAGAAAAAGCAAAAGAAATATGTAAACTGGTTTTATTAACTGAATTCTCCGCTACACTGTCCTCCTCCGGGGAACCAATCCCTTCCACCGCATTCAGCATTGTCCTTTGCACTAAGTTTCTTAGGCTGACACAACTAATTGTTAGAAAATAATAGCAAAAAATGCACAAAACTAAACAAAAACACTGGGAAAAAAACACAACAGGGATGCTGCCACATCTTGATA
>NC_069006.1:3390318-3395398 GCF_001194135.2 Octopus bimaculoides
GGAACAGCCTGCTCGTGAAATTAACGTGCAAGTGGCTGAGCACTCCACAGACACGTGTACCCTTAACGTAGGATATTCGGGGATATTCAACATGACACAGTGTGACAAGGCTGACCCTTTGAATTACAGGTACAACAGAAACAGGAAGTAAGAGTGAGAGAAAGTTGTGGTGAAAGAGTACAGCAGGGTTCGCCACCATCCCCTGCCGGAGCCTCGTGGAGCTTTAGGTGTTTTCGCTCAATAAACACTCACAACGCCCGGTCTGGGAATCGAAACCGCGATCCTATGACCGCGAGTCCGCTGCCCTAACCACTGGGCTATTGCGCCTCCACTCTACTATATATGTATGTATAAACACACAGAGTAATAGATAAATGTAGATACATTTACATATATATATACATACATGCATGTATATGTACGCGCGCCTTTCCTTTGTGTTTGTCCCTCACCAACGCCGCAATCCAAAGACTAAAACAAACAAAATATACATGATAAAAGATACCAAAGTCTTCATGATAGAAAGATGTGTTTTATGTCCCACTGCTTTTTGCATAATGGAAATAAATGCAAATTTTTATTTGATGATTCGTGAATTTATCTGTCATGAATTTTGCGAAGCTGCTCCTATGAAATTTTATGCAACGTTTATCTATGCAATCACTCCCTGTGAAATAACGGAACACATATTCTTACGTGATAAACACCTGACATTATTGCATCAACAACCCACATTCTACAAATTTACACAGATCATGCTTCACACAACCATTGCTCCCACAGTAAAACTACTCCTTTTAAAAGGTTGTACGTCGAGGATCTGCACAATCACCCCCCGTAAAATGATACACCAGATACACTTCAACCAGCCGACAAAATAACACAATTCACAATGCAACATAACCAACACAATTGTCAAGATATTACCGTAACGTCAGAAACAACAAAACAAATCCCACAACAAGCGAAACCGATTAATATAAATTAATCCCTCGCCATATCGCGATTCACATATCGCGGTTCACTCAGTACATCACGGACCTTTTCTGGTTAATATACGTAAATTTATATCGTGGACTCCTCAGTATATCGCGGGTTTCTGCAGCCGATAGGTATTAATATTTTTCTAGATTTTAATCATTTCTGTGGCAGGTTTTGGAACGAAACACCCGCGATAGTCAGTGCATTAATTAGTACTCATACGCAATTCTGTATCCATGAAAGACAATGGTGCGTACGCCACAGGAACAGGCAGGTACATAGGATGGTGTGGTAAAAATTTACATAAAATTATAGGAAATCATGATATTGATTTTTTTACTTGATTCAGTCATTGGACCACGGCCATGCTAGGTCCTGAAGGGTTTTAGTCAAATGGATCGACCCCGGATATTTTATTTTTCACTCCGCTTCTTTTGCAGCACCACAAAGTTGCGGAGACGTAAACAAACCGTCACTGGTCTTCAAGCAGTGAATGAGGGACAAACACAGGCACAAGACATACAAACACATGTATGGATGTATGGATGTATGTATGTACGTATGTATGTACGTATATATGTATAAGTACACACGCACATACACACACACACACATGCACAGATACACACACACATACCAAATTCACGTACAAGGCTAAGGCTATAATGAAAGACACTTGATCAGGGTGCTGCGCAGGGGGGCGGGGCAGAACTTGAAACCACTCGCTTCCAAAGTGAACCTCTTAATCTTACGGTCAATAATAATAATGGTCTCAAATTTTTGCCACAAGGGCAGCAATTTTGTGGGAGGGGATTAGTCGATTACATCAACCCCAAAGTTCAACTGGTACTTATTTTATCGACCCCGAAAGGACGTAAAGCAAAGTCCACCTCGGCGGAATTTAAACTTAGAACGTAAGGACGGATAATAATAATAATAATAATAATAATAATAATAATAATAATAATAATAATAATAATAATAATAATAATAATCCTTTCTACTATAGGCACAAGACCTGAAATTTTGAGTGAGTGAACAAGTCGATTACATCGACCCCAGTATTTTACTGGTACTTATTTTAACGCCCTCGAAAGGCTGAAAGGCTCTCGTGGCTTCTGATCTTAACAGATTGGATGCGTTATCATGTTCATGTTTTTGTCTTGGTGTAAAAGGTGGCTACAGCAAATAGTCTGCTCAATACCACAGATTTGCTTGTCAGTCAGTTGTTTGACCTTACTTAACCTGTTGAACGATATGAACATTTCTGATCACAAGCAGGAGTAGTGGAAAGCTTCAGGACAATGTGTTGATAGGGATTCTATGGAATTCTCTGGAATTTGAATACTTCACCTATGGAAACAAAGGTGTTTCGTTCATCAAACCTCATTAAACCCTTATTCAGGGACCTTTGAGTGGGATGGGCTACTCGATCTATACAAAAGTCTAACTCCTCGCCCCCACATCCGACACTCCTGCAAGGTCGTGTGCTGTTTATCTTAGTGTAAGTTCACCATGTCGTGCACGCATGGTCGTGATGCATGTACCCAGTGTACCCCTATCAGACGGGTAGTCATGATGGGTATATTGAGCTTCATATATTTGCTATCCAGCGTCACTTTGATAGCATGCGCTAGTCTCTCACTCAATAATGATGATGATGATGATGATGATGATGACGACGACGACGACGACGACGTCGATAACAATCGACCACATACAAAGCAACTCAGTAGACACAGTGGACAATATGTCGCAATATAGCCTCCCTCATAATGAAAATTGGTGTGAACATAAACCATGACAAGTACAAAATGCTGAAGTTACTATTCTTTGGAATTTCAGTGTTCAGACTGATCGGGGGAATTGAGGCCAACCTATTGGATATCGAGAAAATTCATGTTGAAAAAACGTCTTTTGATGGATGCTGCAACCCTAGCTGACAAAACCAATCTTTGAAAACAGTTGAGAAATTGAGTGAATATAAAAAGTTGGAGATAGGAATGAGATGAATGTGGCATCTCAAAGCAATAGAAAACAAAAAAAAAGAAAAAGCGAACAAAATAAACCTTTCACTGATCTCGTGCTTAACAATAAACAGTATAAAAACATGTCACTACAGATTAAGCAAAATGTGAAGAACATTAGAGAGAAAAATATAAAGAAAATAGAAAAGACTTTGGCGAAATCAATGAATAAAGGTCGACGGAAATGTTTTTCCAAGCTGCACACGCTCAAGAAGTTCTGCGAAAAAATATCTACGTCTATCAAAGGGTACAAGAAATTTATGTTAATGGAAACAAAGCACGAACATCAACAGGTGGAATGATTAACTCTATTCAGTCAGTAAACCACGTTAGTAGACTCGTATCCTCAGCCAAACCTAATGAAAAATAAAAGGAGAGGAACGTCGCTGGTGTGACTGCGTGGTAAGAAGCTGGCTTCCCAACCATATGGTTTCAAGTTCAGTGCCACGCAGTGGCACCTTGGAAAAATGTCTTCTCCTATAGCCTCAGGCCGACCAAAGCCTTCAGAGTGTATTTGGTGAGCGGAAACTGAAAGAAACCTGTCGTGTATGTGTGTGTGTGTGTGTGTGTGTGTGTGTGTGTGTGTGTGTGTGTGTGTGTGTGTGTGTGTGTGTGTGTGTGTGTGTGTGTGTGTGTGTGTTTGTCAACCCTCTCCCCCGCACCACTTCACAATTAGTGTTGGTGTGTATATGTCTTCGTAACTAAGCGGTTCAGCAAAATGAGACGCCGATATACTAAGTACCAGGTTTTAAAATAAATAAATACTGATGTTTATTCATTTGACTAAAAACTCTTTAAGGCGGTGCTCCGGCATGGCCTGCACTCTAGTGACTGAAACAAGTAAAGGAATACAAGATAACATACCAGGACAGAAGCCTGAGTTATGAAAATTACTCGAAATAAGATTTATGAATAAATAGGAATTGTAAATCTTTAATCTTTAATCTTTTACTTGCTTCAGTCATTAAACTTCGACAACGCTGCTGCACACCTTCAAAAAATTTCTTGATATTTTTAATGGAACACATCGATTCCAGTATTTATTTCAGCGGTCTGTTTTGCCGAACCGCTAGGTTACGGGGACGTAAACTAACCAACAGTGGTTGTCAAGCGGATATATAGAAACACAAAGGTACACACATATACATTTATATATATATATATATACACACACATACACGCAACCTTGTGGACGGGCTTTCAGTTTCTGTCTACGAAATCTACTCTCACAAGTGTTTGGCCGATCTAGAGGCCATGATAGAAAACATTTACCCAAGGTGCCACGCAACGGAACAGAATCCAGAACCATGTGGTCAAGAAGCAAAATTCTTACCACATATCCACGCCTTCGCTTATTGTCCGTAATTCGGTGGAATACCGATTATGTAAACAACTTAGGAGCCAACCCGGCGCAAGACGAAATCCCAAATGTATTTCGTGGAACGCAAAAGTTATAAATACAATATAACACAATATAACACGATATCAACCCCACAAGATGGACACTAACACAGCCTCGTTTTCAACTTTCATTATAGACAGACAGAAACACAGATACATATCTACATAAATATCGTAAAAACAAAATGGCGTTTATTCTTAACCAATCAATACGCAATCAGAAATCTCACTCTTTTTTTTATCTTGTTTATGCGCCATGTCTATTTTTATGCTGGTAGTTTTGATTCAGACCAGAAATATGCTTTAGAGTTGCTTTATTATATATGTCTTTATTTATTTATTTGTTTAATTTTTATTGTTCGATATATTTATTGTTTTTCGATTAGTTCTTTGTAAGGAATTGCCTATGGCTATTTTCCACCAGAAAACATCGCCACCTACAACTCAATTTATATTTTGGAACGCACTTTCGGCGGTAGAGATGTATGTGTGTATACGCCCATGTGTATGTATGCATGCGAGTGTATATGTGTATGTATACGTGTGTATTTTTGTGTCTACACATACACACTACACGCACACACATACGCACACACATATATTGTATATGTGTGTGTATATATATATATATATATATATATATATATATATATATATATATATATATATAT
>NC_069006.1:3396049-3396710 GCF_001194135.2 Octopus bimaculoides
ATATATATACATATGCAGATATATATATATATATATGTGTGTGTGTGCATAAATATATATATATATCACATATATATATACACATATATATTAAATATATATATGGATGTATGCACACACACACACGCACGCACACAAACACATATGTTTATGCATATATGCGTAAATGTGTGTGTATATGGCAGTCTCTAATTATGTGTATGTGTGTGTGTGTGTGTGTGTGTGTGTGCGTGTGTGAACACATATTAGGTCTGGATGTACTGGTGACGAGATGGCTGAGACTTCTGGGATTGGAATTTCTATCTACTTTTTCTTAGACATCGAAGACAACCACAAGTTAATTGCCCTGGGGGAAGAATCGACTTTGATGGGGTGGTGGGCCAGGGTGGAAGGTAAGCTTTGGTCGGAATGTTTACAGCAAAGGCAAGTCTGCTAAAGGCATCCAAAGACCAGATGGTCGTGGTGTAGGCGGTGATAGTGACGGTGGTGGTTGTGGTGGTAGTGGTAGTAGTGGTAGTGGTAGTGGTGGTGGTGGTGGTGGTTGCAGCGGTGGTGGTAGTGGCGGCGGTGGTAGGGGCGCCAATGCAAGTAGTATATTAGGTGGTGCTGTCGGTAGTGGTGGTAGTAAGTACTCCCAATACAGATTTTGCTGCTGCTACTA
>NC_069006.1:3396720-3399320 GCF_001194135.2 Octopus bimaculoides
TTTACGTTGCTCCAGTCCTCAGCTGGCAAAAAACGAGGAATCCAGCGACGGACCGGCGTCTTGTCCAGGCGGGGAAAATGTAAAAACCATGGAACCCGGGAAACCGGCCCTTATGAGTCAGCATGCCTCGAGAAGGAAACCATTATCTTTCCCTATTCTATATCGATGCTGTCAATGTCCAGCTTTAAGGGGTTTAATACAAAATAAGGGTTTGAACGGATCCAGGGGCGAAGCGGAATAGGTGTGGATGATTGGACGCCGGGGATTTGCCATGGTTGGCTGATCATTCAATCTGTTTTGGCGGCAGCAGTACGTTTGTGCATGAGAAGCAAACCCATACATACACATACAGACACACACACGCACGCATATACATTATGCACATGTACTCATGCACAAAAATATACACATAGGCGTAGGAGTGGCTGTGTGGTAAGTAGCTTGCTTACCAACCACATGGTTCCGGGTTCAGTCCCACTGCGTGGCACCTTGGGCAAGTGTCTTCTACTATAGCCTCAGGCCGACCAAAGCCTTGTGAGTGGATTTCGTAGACGGAAACTGAAAGAAACCCGTCGTATATATGTATATATATATATGTATGTGCGTGTGTATGTGTCTATGTTTGTCCCCCCAACATCGCTTGACAACCGATGCTGGTGTGTTTATGTCTCTGTAACTTATCGGTTCGGCAAAAGAGATCGATAGAATAAGTACTAGGCTTACAAAGAATAAGTCCTGGGTTGGATTTCCTCGACTAAAGGCGGTGCTCCAGCATGGCCACAGTCGAATGACTGAAACAAGTAAAAGAGTAAAGAGTATACAGATAAAAGGTCTGAGAGAGAGAGAGACAGAAAGAGAGACACCACAATATATTAATTAAGCACGATTGATATAAACCAGGGGTTCTCAACCATTTTTTAAATCTCTAGACCCTTTTTAATTATTATTTTGTTCTGGTGGACCCCCATAACCATTCCATGTTTAAAAACAAGTTTTATAGAAACTTCTTCAAAAATTCCTATTTTGTTTTTCACACATAAACTTGTGGAGGTTGAACCAAGTAAAATGTCAGAGAAAGAAGCCCAGATGTTTCTTGCAATACATACACCTAAAGCAGATTTTTTTTTCAGGAGCCCTTAAGGAATTTCAACCATGAATCGTGGTCTGCTACCACGACAGCTCCTTTATAGGATCCAGTTAGCTCGAGACATCAGCAGGAGGAACCACGTCCAGTTTCGGCCCCTACTCCTCTACCGTTTTGACGTGGCGGGCGCCCCCCCCCTTTCGGAGGTGTCTTCAGCTCTCTATTGTACATCCCTGATTTACTATTTCGTTACGTGGATTCCCCCAAAGTCTTATACGGACCCCGGTTGAGAACCACTGATATAAACAATTTCCCTCTTCTCACATACACAAAAGCGAAGAACCTTTGAGGGTCTTCTAATAGAATTCACTTTGCTCATGCGTCTGTATCTGCATGTGCGGATTTGCCACCATACACAAACATACTGTCACCCCCAAAACAGATTGAATGTTCAGTCAGCCGCGACAAATCGTCAACATCCAATCGTCCATCCCTGTTCCGCTTCACTCCCGGATCCCTCCCAAACCATACCTTTATCGTGACCTCACACCGACCAGCAAGCTTTGAAGCTCGGCATCAACAGCACCGATATCTCCTGGCCTTGAGGATACTTTCCTTCTTCCCTCTCATCAGCCACAGAAGCCATGAAAAGGGTCAGAAGTGCTGTCCTTTCTCTTCTGGATAAAATATGACAAAAGTAACCGAGAATTCAACAGAAACTTGAAATATATCCGGGTACAACTGGCATTTTATGGGAAAGACCCAGAATACTCAACGCCTACATATGTAAGATTCATAGAGCGCAGATAGCATAAAGATTAGCTGCACATACAACATACATCGTTTTATTTGTTCCAGTCATAGAACTGCGGCCATGCTGGGGTACCACCTTGAAGAGTTTGAGCAGAAGAGATTGACCATAGTAGTTGTATATTTTTTAAATCCTTGTACTTATCCCATCGCTGAATTTTGCCAAACCGCTAGGTTACGGAAGCGTGAACAAATCAACACTGATTATTAAGCTTTGGTGGAGGCAAAACACAACACAGACCAAACACACACACACACGCACAGGCACACACACGTACATACACATATACGCATTCACGTACACACACACGTACACACGCGCACGCACGCACACATACACAAACATACACATACGCATGCACACATACATATACATATATATATACATATAAACATATATATATATATACATATATATATCAAACAATAAGCAACACGGATTTCAAAAGTGATTGCAGTACGCACGTTTCATGCTACTTCAATTTATTTAAGTAATGTGAGCATTACCTTAAATGCAATATGAAGAGCAATCTTCAGCTGCACGAAAATGTAGAAAAAAGACATTATAATATGTTTTTTTTCTACATTTTCGTGCAGCTGAAGATTGCTCTTCATATTACATTTAAGGTAATGCTCACATTACTTAAATAAATTGAAGTAGCATGAAACGTGCGTACTGCAATCACTTTTGAAATCCGTGTTGCTT
>NC_069006.1:3399491-3401709 GCF_001194135.2 Octopus bimaculoides
ATATATATATATATATATATATATATATATATACCTAGATACACGTGCGCACACACATACACACACACATACGACGGGCTTCTTTCAATTTCCGTCTATCAAATGCACTCACAAGACGCTTTATTCGGTTCCGTGCTATAGCAGAAGACACTTGCCCAAGGTGCCGTGCAATGGGACTGAACCCAAGACCATATGGCTGGAAAGCAAGCCTCTCAACCACGCAGCCACTCCTGCGTGTTCAATATATATGTAAGAACGTAGATATATAAGATATTGACGGTGAGAGCTCGGGTTTTGTGTAATCGTGCACTCGTCAGCGAGGCGGAAATAATTTAATGAGCTGGCAAATGTATCTTGTTTGGTTTCGGGGATCTAAGTAATCAGATCGCAAAAATAATAGATTGAAATTCATAGCATAGCCTGGAAGTGGAACATATATGATAATACTGAAATTGCAGTCACTGCATTCCACATAAATACGGTCTATCTCGGTGGGAGAGTAATTTGTATTTTTTTATCTAGAGTATATCTCAAAAATCATTCTGTGTTGTAGCAGAGATGAAAGCTGGTCAATACTGACCAGTATAAAGCTCTTAAACATATTGTTATACAGTGATCTGATGCGTATACAATATATAGATTCAATATATATACATATATATATATGTGTGTTTGTGTGTGTGTGTGTGTGTGTAAAAGCATAAAGATATCAAATTTTTTTTCTTGGATCTAGAAATCTCAGGTTTCGTGCATGCGTGCAATCGGCAGCGAAGCGAAAATAATTTAGTAGGCAAACAAAGAGATATGCGCGAAATTTGAGATCTCGATGCTAGAAAAGAATATTTATGTTTTTATGTTTTAATCAGCGTTTTATATATTTATGTTCCGACACGTATCCTGGACGTATCCTCCTTGTGAATGTACGTCAGATCACTGGGCATTCTTATATTTAGACCTATATGCATACGTATAGGTATAAATGGATGTGTGTGCATCTATCTATCTATTTATCTATCTATCTATCTATCTATCTATCTATCTATTTATCTATCTATCTATCTATCTATCTGTCTGTCTGTCTGTCTATCTGTGTTTATAATTTGTGATTCGTGGCACTCCGTCGGTTACGACGACGAGGGTTCCAGTTGATCCGATGAACGGGACAGTTTGCACGTGAAATTAACGTGCAAGTGGCTGAGCACTCCACAGACATGTGTACCCTTAACGTAGTTCTCGGGGAGATTCAGCGTAACACAGAGTGTGACAAGGTTGGCCCCTTTGAAATACAAGTACAACAGAAAGAGGAAGAAAGAGTGAGAGAAAGTTGTAGTGAAAAAAAATTGCCACCAATCCACATGTAGTTACATTTTAGAATGATATATATATGTGTGTTATATATATATATATATATATATATATATATATATATATATATATATATATATATATGTGTGTGTAAATACATACATACATATATATATATGTATATGCTTGTGTATATGTGTGTATGTATGTACGTGTGATATATACATACACACACACATACATATATATATATATATATTAGGCATAAATGGCAATTTCTGTCTGTCTGTCTGTTACACCAGTATCTGCCTACACCAGTGAATGAATCTTGACGAAACTTTTCATAAACGTTAAACTAAAATCTAGTTGAATTATAGGCTAATTGGATTTTGATAAAAAATCTATAACAGGCCACCTAGGTGGGGTTGGGATATTATATGATAAACTGAGAAGGGTACAAGAGTTAGTATGAGGGAAATGTGGTGGTATCGTGAATGTGGCTGATATCAGGAAGGAGACAACAAAGTTATGTAAGCGATAAAGAAGGGGTGGCAATGGGGTGTAACGTTAATACAGATGTCATTCAAGGATATACACGCAACGCTGCATACATAGTTTTGTAAATACATAGATACATGCATACACATACACACACGCAATGCACACGCACACACACGCGGGCGCGCGCGCGCACACACACACATGCGCATACACAGAAGTAACTTTTAAAACGCCCAGAAAGGATAAGAAAGGTGGGTGTGAGCAATACGTAGCTTTAAGGAGAGAGGGGGTAAGCTGACAGCAATTGTTCACAGGTAGCTTTTCTGCTGTCCATCGCAAAGAAACACTCACGCAGACACACACACACACACACACACACACACACACACACACACACACACACACACACACA
>NC_069006.1:3406256-3407121 GCF_001194135.2 Octopus bimaculoides
TATATATATATATATATCAATGTGTGCTGAAAATTTAAATGTATGATAGTGTATATATGCACACATACATATATATGTGTGGGTGTGTGTATATATATATGCATCCACATATTTATATATATGTACATAAATGTATATGTGTATGTATGTTTGTATTTGTGTGTCTGTGTGTGTATATATATATATATATATACATATAAATGTATATGCATATACATAAACATTTATATATGTGTGCATATATATATATATACTCACATATGTATGTATGTATACACACACACACACACACACTAGTATTTAGGCTTTTAAAAAATGACGGCATTTCAAAGAAATAACTGGAGACTAGTATTTAATAAATACATTGACATAAAATAAATTCCATATATTTGATATAATAAACTTGCATCCAAAGATTATTTAAGTTTTTATTGGAAATGCTTTCACGGATTGAATCCAAAATGGATTACGTAAATACGAGCGAAAGATTTATATAAGCGTCTTAATCCTCTATTGAGGGTGAAACAATAACAAATTCACTTAATAAATCTATACTTTATCTTTTACGTGTTACAGTCATGGGAGCGCAGCCATGTTGGAGCATCGCCTTAAAAGATTTGAAGACTGGTATATATTTTTGTCGGTCTCTTTTTCCGAAAGCGTTCAGTTTTGGGGACGAAAACAAACTGACACCGGTTATCAAGTAATGTAGTGTGGAAACAACAGCACGTATATATATACCACATATACAAATTGTGACATGTGTGAGTGTGTCTGTGTGTGTCTGTGTGTGTCTGTGTATCTGTGTCTGTGTGTGTATAAGTATAAATGTATGTTTATACGAAATATATATATATATATATAT
>NC_069006.1:3407821-3411256 GCF_001194135.2 Octopus bimaculoides
ATATATATATATATATATATATGTATACATATATATATATATATATATAAATACAAGATCCAAGGATCGAGGTGTAGGAAGACAGTTAGTTTCAAGCAATCCCTTGAATCTTTCATGTGTTAACATGTACCTCCTTGTATATTCCATCGAAGAAACTTAGTCATGTAGACTACTTATCGAGTTTAATTCCCAAGAGCATGGAACCGGTAGAAGAGACCATGATAGCGTCATTGCAATCAGAAAATGAAGTAAAAACCATTGTGTGTAACATCCGGTGACAGCACATGAAATCTGTGGAGGATAGTTACATTACAAGAATGAAAGAAACATTGAGAAATAAGCATAATAAAAATGCAAATTCGAATAATTTCTCACTCTGCGACAATGTCTTAATGTATACGCAGAGAGTAGTAGTTACCAAGTGCACTACAGAAACGAATATTGCATCAATTCTACTGTGGGTACTCGGGAATGTCCAGAATGAAAGCTTCAATGAGGAGCTTTGTATATTGGCCGACTACGGACACGGACATCGAGAAACTGGTGAAAGCATGTTGAGGTTGCGGTTTGGCAACCAAAGCACCACCAGGAAAATACCAATCGTGGGCAGACCATGGGCTCATGGTCCAGGATACATATCGACAACGCTGGACCAGTGAACGGCGCATACTATCTAATCCTTGTGGATAGATATACAAAGTGCTTAGAGGTATGCAGATGTAATAAACCTAGAGCAAAGACAGCAATAAAATTCCTACTCGAGTTATTTGTTCGATACGGTGTTCCAGACACGTTAGTTTCAGATAATGGAACGCAATTCATGGGATATGAATTAAGAAATGTCTGCAAAATACATGCCATAAAGAACATCTTTACCCTGCCCTACCACCCGAAGTCCAATGGGCAGGTGGAAAGATTTGCCGACACATTCAAAAGAGTTCTAAGACAAGCTAGGAACGAGCTGGATAATGATGAGGCCCTAACGAAATTTTTGAGAGTATATAGAATAACGCCAAATCCAAATCCAAATTCAGGGAAGTCACCAGTCGAGTTAATGTTCCTGCGTAAAATAAAATCGATCTTTGATTAATTATTGCCAGAAAAAAAATATAAAGGAGAAACAAGAAATACATTTGAAGGAAACGCAAGAAATATTACAAAACATTTCGAAGTAGGAAATTTTAAGTTCATTTTAAAAATTACAAAAATGATAAAGAAAGTTGGGAGGTTAGCTGTGTAATCAAAATATTAGGTAACATGATGTATTTAATTAAAGGACAACGTTCGGAACATAAGAGACACCTTAACCAGTTAAAGATGAGACGAAGGGTAATACCAATGGAAGTTTTCTATGATATGTTTGAAGTGTCAGCCCCGAGAGATATGGAACCCCGTAAAATTAGCTTCAGAAAACGAAAATAGTGAATATCTGGGAGTAATACCTTTAGGAAAAAAATATTAAATATTCAAAAAAGAAATAAAAAGGAAGCCATCCTGTAAATAAAATGAAGGAAGTAACTACAATAGAACAGAATTCAATACGTGACAATGTTTAGAAGTCATGATACAACGTAATAATAATAATAATAATAATAATAATAATAATAATAATAATAATAATAATAATAATAATAATAATAACAATAATAATGAGAAGAAGAAGAAGAAGAAGAAGAAGAAGAAGAAGAAGAAGAAGAAGAAGAAGAAGAAGAAGAAGAAGAAGAAGAATATGATGATGATGATGATGATGATGATGATGATGATGATGATGATGATGATGATGGCAATTTTAACGATAAATGAAAAAGAATAAACGTTACTAGAAATATAACAGACATCACGTTTTGAGTAAAGGAAACTCTCGGGAAATTCAAGGAAATAACGATTGCGTGACTTTCAAAGAAGCTGATAGGTTTTAATTTTGAACAGGATTATTGTTGCAAAGTTTTTAAAAAATAATAAATGGCTGTTTAATTTATAACTATGTGTGAACGCATCTCACTGTGTGTATATGAGTATATTGTGTGTACGTATACACATACATGTACATACACATATATTTATATATGCATACGCACACATACATATACATATATATGTGTGTGTGTGTGTATGTTTGTGTGTGTTTGTATGTATATATATTTTTAACTAGTTGTTCCTTATCGTTTCTATGTTCTCACATCAGCAAAATGACACGAACTTCTTTACTAAATGGCGGCGTAACAGAAAAAAAATAAAACAAAGGACAGACGCACTAAAAGAAAAAAGAAAAAGAACAGTGACGTTCTGTAGTGACGTCATAAACTAGCAGCTGTTTAAATTTCAATGATGTTTTATTGTAAAGGTTCCTTGTCGTGACTATTTTAACCCATTAATGCAAAGACAGGAACTGATAAACTGGTTAAAAGTTATACAAAGATGGACGTCAGTGGAAATGAATGACGTCATAAATTTTTGACGATTTCAAATGATTTTGTTCTTGTTTTAATCACAGACTACGTGTCACAAGTATTTTATCTCATTCGAACTATGACGCTTATTTGTGTAATTCATCATCATCATCATCATCATCATCATCACCATCATCATCATCATCATCCCCACCCTGGACTTTACTGGCACGCGGCCAAGGACTCGGAATGCTCATACAAAATACTAGATCTAACTGGATTCCGAACTCTTGCTCCTGTGTTTCTGTTGTGTCGACGCCCCCAGGCGAAAAAGTAGGATCTCCCAAGACATATAAATAGAGGTAGTCTGGCCGTGCCTAATGTAATTGGGTTGGACGATGTAACCGAACTTATAACAGATGAAGACGCGAATTAAAAACTGTATAAATAGAACGGTAAAATGAAACTGCGAGATTTGGGGTCTCGTAAGCATCCTTTTCATTTTAATAATTCATATTTTCATTCGTTAAATGTACCCCACGTTTTGTACTGTATTGTCTGTCCTTGTAATGTCCCCCTCTATGTAGTGGCCGTAGTGCCAAAATAAAGAGAGAAGTGTTGAGTAGCAGTCGAGTAGCTGTTGAGTAGCACTCGAGTGTTGAGTAGAAGTCGAGTAGCAGTTGTGTAGCAGTTGTGTAGCAGTTGAGTAGAGATCATCTGAAGGTACTAGATAGCAGTAGCTTGAGACATAACAGTGGCGACGAGGATTTCGTAGCTAACACAGCCACCGTGTAGTATTGCAACGAGGTTTCTAATAGCACCAAAAATGGAAGAGTTACTGAAGGCAGTAGTGAAACAAGAGCAGCAAGTGAGACATAACAGTTTCATATTGGTTTCAAATTATGGCGCAAGGCCAGCAATTTCAGGGATGGGAATGATGGGTGAGCGAGATGGGAAAGTTGGTTATATCGACTTCGGTTTCAAATTGGTACTCATTTTATCGACCCCGAAAGTCTTCGGCGGAACGTAAAGCCGGACGAAAATG
>NC_069006.1:3411852-3413531 GCF_001194135.2 Octopus bimaculoides
TATATATATATATATATAGGAAGAGATCGAAAGAGAGAGAGAGACAGAGAGAGATAGCTAGCTAGCTAGACAGATAGATAGATAGATAGATAGATAGATAGATAGATAGATAGATAGATAGATAGATAGATAGATAGAAGCACACACACACACACATATAAATGCCATGTAAACTATGCACCCAGAAAATTTAAAATGAACAGGAGGAGCAATTATTTTATCGACCACAGAACTCTTCGAGGAGATGCCTCGAGAGGTCTGCAATCAACTTAAAGGACTAAAAGACTAACCACAACAAGACAACGATGTAATTACACTCAATATCTTAAATATTAAAACAGAGAGACGAGAGTGTGCTCAAGTAGAAGATCTCATATTAATTGGCCCCAAAATGTAATCGGAGATTATTACCATTATATCAATTTTGCACGATTTTTCTATTTAATTATTTTATTAATTTTATCATATTTTTTATTAAAAATTTTAAAAATCGATTTGATTGCATTACGTTTAATTTTGTCTGTTAATATATATGGATTTTTTTTGCTTTTATTTCTTTTGTATTTCATACTTTGTATTTTGTAAATCTATCATCTGTGAAATTATTTGAGCTGTAAAATTTAATAATTTAATAAAAGTTTAATAATAAAATATCATTGTTGATAATTAGAAAAGAATATGATAAAGGAAACGGAAGCAAGGAATTAATTAAGAAGTATTTCCGTTGCAAACGAAAGAATGTGTGCGTGTGTGTATGTTTGTGTGTGTGTGAGTCTGTGCTTACGTGTTTGTATGTGTGTGTTTATATGTGTGTATTTATGTGTGTATGTGTGTTTGTGTGTGTTAATGTGTGTGTATGTGTGAGTCTGTGCTTATGTGTGTGTTTATGTGTGTGTATTTATGTGTGTATGTGTGTTTGTGTGTGTTAATGTGTGTTGTGGGGGTAGACCTTTCACATTTTACTTGTTTCAGTCATTAACTTGCGGCCATGCTGGGACATCACTTCGAAGGTTTTAAACGAACAAATCGGCGCCAGTACATATTCTTTTAAAAATCGGGTAGTTATTTTAGCGTTTTCTTATGCCGAACCGTTAAGTGTTTCACCGGGATTTGAACTCTGCAAATTCACTGCCGCACTCACCACTCTGCAATATTTAATGTAAGCACAGAGCGATGAGCTGGCAAAATCGTTAACACACCGGGAAGAATGTTTAGCGGCATTTCGTCCATCCTTACGTTCTGAGTTCAAATTCCGCCAAAGTCGACTTTGCCTTTCATTCTTTCAGGGACGATGAAATAAGAACCTGCTGTCCTTCTACCAAAATCTGAAAACAAGTTCGGTAATTAAGTGGTCTGCAAAGCTTTATTGTTTCTTTATTTTATCGAACTCTGGAAAGATGAAAGGTAAATTTGACGTGGGCGGGATTTGAACTTAAAGCGCCCCGCGCCCCCCAGGAAACAAACAAAACTAAAGGAAGCCACTTTGTACGACGTTCTAACGATTCCACCAAAACAGTAATCAATAAATCTGTTTCTTTTTTTTTATTTCCCCCAAAAAGAAATCGAGTAATTACTGCAGTATTTATTATGTCATAAAAATATTGTATAGATTATTGATATATGGACAGAAAAATATCAAGTAGACAGCGAGCAGGAATATGTGTGCGCGAGCAAAGACC
>NC_069006.1:3413541-3415172 GCF_001194135.2 Octopus bimaculoides
CTACACACACACACACACACACATGTAGGTATGCATATAAATACGTGTGTGTGTGTGTGTGTGTGTGTGTTGGTACAGGAAGTTCTTTGACTTTCTTTCCTTTCTGCTGCAATTTCTTGAGCTTGTAGATTTTCAACGAAGTTGATATTTCAACGTAAATCTCTTCATGACCGCCATCTTATGTTCAATGTATATGTACTTATGGTATCTACATACTGGTATATGTGTGAGTATGAATATAGCCATACACACACACACACACACACACACACACACACACACACACACACACACACACGCACACATATATATTTATATGCTTTTCCATATAAGTATATAGAAATATACACACAAGTATGCATACATCACTTCACGTAAGTATGAGTATGCTTGTATGCAAAAGTAAATTTGTGTTCATATATACATACATAGATACATACATATATATAAGTACACATATATAACCATATACATATAAGTATATCGAAATAGAAATATACACACAAGTATGCATATATCACTTCACGTAAGTATAACTACGTTTGCATGCAAAAGTAAATATGTGTTCATATATGCAGCTGCAATACGTATATATATATATATATATATATATATATATATATATATATATATATATATATATATATATACATACATACATACATACATACATGCATACACACAAATAAACGTATTTCTGGTGGTGTTTTTATTAGCATTTTAACTAAAATAGGCAGGCACGCTCACATACAAATAGCAGCATACACGTGAACACGATTTTACACTCACATATACATACGCTCACCCACCCGTCCATCCATCCATGCACGCCTACATTTATACACTCATCCGTCCATCCATCCATCCATCCATCCATACATACATACATACACACATACATACATATATGCACATACCACGTACATACAGCGCTGTTATATATATCTGCTTTCGTTTCATTACCATTGCTTTAGTTATATGTAATTAGATATCAAAGATAAATTTACGACTTAGTCGCCGATACTCTCTTCCCGTGTTAGGATTCTGAGAATTGTTGGAGTATTAATGGCTGGGTCGTAAATATATGACGAGACACTTTGATTTATTTATAACCAATAATTCTTTCCTAGATGACTTTATAATGATGTCGGCTATTTGCGATTACTTTACTCTTCATTGATGTTTGTTTTATCTTTGCATCATTTCGATAGTTATTTTCTGCCAGCGTCTTCAGGTGTTACTCTTGATCTTGGTGAAGAATTTAGACTTCTAATCCTTCTTTGTTTCTTGGGGTTTTTTTACCCTTTTTTTTTTTTTTTTTTGCTTTATAATTGAAGTGTTGCATTCTGTTCTCGTCTTTCTCCAATTGCTTCATCTTTTCAGATTATTTTCTCTTCTTCTATATATTTCCCCTTGTACTTGTCTTAGTCATTGGACTGCGACCATGCTGGGTCACCACCTTGAAGGATTCTTAGTCGAATTAATCGCCCCCAGTACTGATTCTGTCGATTTATTTTGCCGACGGTGACGTAAACTCCCCAGCACAAATATGTGCGTGTGTGTGCTGGGTGACACACACACACACACACACACACATACACACACACACACACACACACACACACACACAC
>NC_069006.1:3415275-3419449 GCF_001194135.2 Octopus bimaculoides
TGTAGGAAGAAATAATATTAATACTAATACTAATACTAATACTACTACTACTACTAATAATAATAATAATAATAATAATAATAATAATAATAATAATAATAATAATAATAATAATAATAACAATAATAATAATAATAATAATAATAATAATAATAATAATAATAATAATAATAATAATAATAATAATAATAATATTGGATATCTTCATTGGCTCTTATGCCGTAAATACCAATATGAAGTAACAGAAAAGTGGTATGAGCATGTACCAAGTAAAGCTATGCAGCAGGATGGAAAAGTAACGATAGTCTGGGACTATGACTTTCAGACGGATCGTGTAATCGAACACCGTCGGCCGGATATTGTCATATGGAGTAAGAGAGAGAAATACTGTCAGATCATTGATGCAGCCAAATGACAT
Organism: Octopus bimaculoides; assembly: GCF_001194135.2. Taxonomy (NCBI): domain Eukaryota; kingdom Metazoa; phylum Mollusca; class Cephalopoda; order Octopoda; family Octopodidae; genus Octopus; species Octopus bimaculoides. The sequence continues at coordinate 3,415,694 of NC_069006.1, forward strand.
GAATGTTGTGAATAAAGAGGTTGAAAAAAATCACGAAGTACTCCGAACTGAAAGTGGAAATGGAAAGACTGTATGGAATGCGAGATACCAGTGGTGATCGGAACGTTGGGCTCAATCCCATTAAAACTTCAAGACTTCTTAAGGTAAATGGAAATCCCATGCAAGATTGATGTCTTGCAAAAAGCAGCCTTATTTGGCACAGCGGACATCTTAAGGAAAGTATTATCGGTCTAAGATACTTGTTGTGACTTGACAGGTGACTAAAGATTCCGATGCATTTTTACCTACACTGTGTTACGAAGGAATAATAATAATAATAATAATAATAATAATAATAATAATAATAATAATAATAATAATAATTGTCTTCAATATTTCCATTCCGGCTCCTTTAAATTCTGAATTCAAATCCTGTCGAGGTCAACTTTATTTTTCATTCCTCCGGGGTCGATCAATATAATGAAGCACCATTGAAATACTAGATTGGATGGCATCACCTAACGACCTCCTCTCAAATCTGCTGGCCTTGTGTGTAAATTAGTAATAAATATCTCATTTTACACACTGAAACGAATTATAACGTATACAAAAAAAATTAAGAGAACACTTTTCAAATATTGATGAATTTTCACATAATACAAATAATTGTCATTAATAAAAAAAATATGTTAATAAAGACTTAAGTACTTTAAGATGATATCGTATCAATCAATATTGAATATTGATACGCTAAGCAACCAATTTTTGAAACTGTCATACTGTTATACAGTAAATCTATTGAACAGATATAAGTATTAGCTGACACTGCGTAAACAACTGGATGTTGTGACGGCCCTTCATTACGATCAAACGAAGTAAACTACGTTGCCATTGGTTTATCTATTATTTTTGTTCTCTGTCGGTCGCAAACTCACGTAAACTATGTTACATTTGTGGTGTGCCTGGCGGCAGTTATTATAAGGGAAATAATCACTGTTTGATCTATTATGCGGAATTAGAAGTTTGAATTTTAAATCAAACGAAGTCGCTGGAACGCTACAGCAAGTGCATTGAAGTCAAAGCATCCTACTTTGAAGGAGGTTAGTTCTGTATTTCTTTGAAATCAATAAATGTCTCTCCTGAAACAGTCACAAAACTTCTGGCATGCATCTCGTACATATTAAATAACAGTTTGACTATTAAATAATACATGAGTATTAAATACATGACTGTAGCTCCTACGAAATGTATTGAATTCTACTTCATTAAGTTTGCCCACCTCCCCTTACTCATTACGAAGATCTTAAAATGTCTAGCCATTCTGATTTAAAATCGTGAGCATGACGTAACCCGAGACTATTGCTACTATCTGTCGGTCACAAAACCTGATAGAAATGACACCGTTCATTTTCTGGTTAACAAGCAGTTTTGTGTCATAAACGTGAAATTAATTGCTTTGCAAGTGACAATTATTTCCATAATTTCATAAACGCAGTTACTTAATTACACTAGTATGTTCTACTGATGGCATGAACATTTCTAAACCAGTAACTGAGGTACCCTGCTTCAGCGTATATTCAACAACGAACACCAATGGAAAACTACAGAGACGCGTTTGATATCCGACGGGTAGGCTTCCTATGTTAGTTTAAGCTACATATATATTTGTGAGGCTGTGAACCATTTTTTAAAGCTTTTGTTGGTCGAACGATGAGAGTATCAATATTCAGACAATCAAAGAGAAGTGGATGCCTGCCAAGAAAAAAACTCAGGTGACCATGCGGAATGAGTGCTGTCTATTGACATCTATGTCTATAAGCATAAGAGGCAAAATATATTCAGAGGTATATTTCTTATTAGAAACTATGAAATCTTGACGTAGAAAATCGGACAAAAATAGCTCTATGGACGGAAAAAAAAGTGACCAGCAGCCACTACAGAGAATCGAACACTGTACCTCCCAAATTCAAGCTGAGCGATCTGTACCATAGACTAAACGGCCCCTGACAACAGAATATCTCACTCACTCGATTCTTCTATGTTTGTTTCTAAAAATGGTCTCACATTCCAAAAGGAATTATTTAGCGTTGTAAAAGACGATATATGTTGTCAGCAGTTGTGTGGCTTAATGATACACCAGCGCTCGGGTTATAAACACTCAACTCCTTAATATTTGTTTATAAGAATGTTCAGAGACGTGTAAAAGAACTTCACGTGCGTTCTATTGCATCGTTTTCATATTATAATTATACAATGAAAATATAGGATTTCACTTATTTCCGATTTCTATCACAATTTGCTTTCGCTTTTATAGGAAAACCAAACTGCTTGTTACTTCCCCCCACCCTGTCCATTTTTTTCCTTTTTCTTTTTTCTTTTCTGCTCCTCTCCCTCAACACGGAACGGGGTTTGAATTTAGACCACTCAGAGCCGGAAGAGATTCACAAAGTTATTTAGTCCTTCCCGCTAGCAATTCCACTCTGAACTGGTTCTTCATATGCCTACCTTGAAAGAATGAAAGGCAAAGGTGAGCTCGGCGGAATTTGAACTCAGAGCGTTAAGAATAGGAACGAATTCTTCAAGTAGTTAACCTGTTGTACTCATAGTTGCATGATTGTGGTTTCGATTCCCGGACTGAGCAGTACATAGTGTTTCACATTGTTCCAGGCCGCAAAGCTGTGTGATAAGAAGTTATAGGCGCATGCGCGGCTGTGTGGTAAAAAGTTTACTTCCAAGCCACATAGTTCCGGGTTCAGTCCCACTGCGTGACACCTTGGTCAAGCGCCTTCTGCTATAGCTTTGGGCCGACTAAAGCCTGTGCCAGTGGATTTGATAGACGGAAACTGAAAGAAGTCCGTTGTATATATGTGTGTTTGTGATTGTGTGTGTCTTTGGGTCTATGTTTATTCCCCACCCCCACACCGCTTGACAATCGGTGTTGCCGTATTTAGTCCCCGTAACTTAGCAGTTCGGTAGAAGAAACCGATAGAATAACTGAGCAGTTGCGAAAGGCTATCAAGACCAAACGCCCAGGAAAGCTGACGCAGGGTCTTGTATGCTTCAGCACGCAATATCCTGCTTTCAATGGCTGCTGCGTGTGACTGTGGCTTTGACCTTGCGGGTCGTCCTACGTACTCTCCTGATCTGACAACATTTATCATCTGTTCCCCAACACAAGAAAACACTTGGCTGGGAACCAGTATCCCAGTATAGTAGTGATTATGACGTCATATCCGCTGTTGATGACTTTTTTTGACCAACCGGATGAAAGCTTCTTCTCCAGATCCAAGCACTGCAACACCGACGGAAGAAATGTATGGACCGGAAGGGAGAATGTGCTGAAAAATAAGCTTCATAGGATAACATTCCATGAGAGATCTCGGTCAGCTTGTGGACTTTCCAGCCAGCGCTCACATATCTCTTTTAGTCTTTTACTTGTTTCAGTCATTTGACTGCGGCCATGCTGGAACACCGCCTTTTTTAGTTGAGCAAATCGACCCCAGGACTTATTCTTTGGAAGCTTAGTACTTATTCTATCGGTCTCTTTTTGCCGAACCGCTAAGTTACGGGGACGTAAACACACCAGCATCGGTTGTCAAGTGATTGTGGGGGGACAAACACAGACGCACAAACATATATATATACATATATACGACGGGCTTCTTTCAGTTTCCGTCTACCAAATCCACTCAGAAGGCTTTGGTCGGCCCGAGGCTATAGTATAAGACACTTGCCCAAGGTGCCACGCAGTGGGACTGAACCCAGAACCATGTGGTT
>NC_069006.1:3419790-3420160 GCF_001194135.2 Octopus bimaculoides
TATATATATATATATATATATTTATACATATATCACTCCCTGTTTATTTCTGTGTTCCTTTCTGTCGAAGAGCGCAGGTTCGAAACGTAAAATGACTCTCTCACTTCCCGAGCGTTAAACTAATACATCTTTTTGTTGTTTACAAACCCGTCTTCGTCTTTTGTTTTGTTTTTGTTTTTTTGTAAATTATCACTATATGTATGTATGCATATATGTATATGTATATATGTGTATATATATATATATATATATATATGTATGTATATACATATACATATGTATATTTGTATAGATATATATGCATATATATATATGTATATGTGTATATATATATATGTATATATGTATAGATATATATGTGTATATATAT
>NC_069006.1:3421401-3421690 GCF_001194135.2 Octopus bimaculoides
TATACATATATATATATATATATACACTCACTATTTCTCACACGCATATGCACACATACATAAACACATACATATGTAGGCCGATAGATAGATAGATAGATAGATAGATAGATAGATAGATAGATAGATAGATAGATAGACAGATAGGTATATATATATACACGACCATCTAAGCATAAGATACACAATCCAACATACACATTATATATAAATATATATATATATACATATACATACATACATATGTGTATATATATATATATATATATATATATATATATATATATAT
>NC_069006.1:3422956-3424680 GCF_001194135.2 Octopus bimaculoides
ATATATATTTATATACATATACATATACATATACATATACATATACATACATACATACATACATACATACATACATACATACATATATATATATATATATATATATATATATATATATACCATCTAAGCATAAGATACACACTCGAACACACACATTCACACACACACAATGTATATGTATTTATATGTATGTAAGTATGTATGTATGTTCATGTATATTCTAAATATATACACGCGCATATACAAGCAGTATAAATATATACAAGCAGTATAACTGTAGTTCGTCCGACTGAGATATCTAATCGCTGAGTGTGCACAACGACTCCACGAGTATTCGCTGCCAAGATTTTATATCTATGACAAAATGGGCATCGAATATACAACATAAAAAAATATGGAATATGTGTAACAAATTACCTCCAAGGAGAACTCTTCATTGAGCATGATTCCAAAAAGAGCCTCTTGACCACATATTTGTCTTTTGTTTCTTAGAGACAACGTATCACGAACTATAAAATGTGCCGTTTTGTGTCTATCGAGGCGGTTCTGATTTTAGAGAGATTTAACTGCTATTTTTATTATGGCTAATGACCACATCGAAATTACATTTTGTATGACTATGGTATAGGTAGGTGCTGGTCTTAATGTAGTTTTCTGTTGCTTGTAGTACAAGTAATTGTAGTTGTTGTGGAAGGCGCGTGGCCTAGTGGCTAGAGTGTTCGCCTCACGAGCGTAAGGTTGTCGGTTCGATTACTTGTGGAGAGTTGCGTCCTTAAGCAAGGCACTTCATTTCACGTTGCTCCAGCCCACTCAGCTGCCAATAATGAGTTGTGCTTGTATTCAAATGGTCAACTTTGTCACACTCTGTGTCACGCTGAATCTCTCTAAGGCTACGCGCGTCTGTGGAGTACTCAGCCACTTGCACGTTAATTTCACGAGCGGACTGTTCGGTTGATTGGATCGACTGGAACCCTCATCGTCGTAACCTACGGAGTGAAAGAATAGCAGTTCTATTGTTATTTTTCTTGATGTTGTTGTTTAGCCCCTCGTCTCCATCAGCCTAGAAGATCTATAATCAAAAGCTTTGTAGACGCAGAACACGTTCCCCGTATCAGCTGTCCGGAATCAAAGTGGAGAGAATATACTAGAAATATAAAATGGCTTCTAAGTGAGAGTATTTAGGTCTGTTGGTCAGTGCATGCCACATGGAAATTTTAACAATCTTAGCGCCATTAGTTACTTCATTGGAGCTCCACGTAGTAGAGCAAACAGGATGTTTGTTCTGCGCCAGTTTGTCAGCAATCCACAGGGTTGGTATAACAGCGACATGAGTTCTTACATTGGACGCTTCACGTGGTGGACCGGACCGGATGTTGGTATCAGTTAATCGTCATTCTGTGGCGTGCGGTATTTCAGCTACAAGACTTACCCTTAAAGTCATTGGCTGTCATACCCGAGTAGTGTTTCATGAAGCGACTGGATGATGTGAGGGAAGTTCTATAAACCACGAGGTTTCAGGGACAGGATACTAACAGTGGGCAGTTGTTAGACAGTTCCAGGATGGAGCGTAAGTAAAGAGTATTCACACAAACTATTATTAAAAACATACAGCTTCCAACCAAATATGTTCAATGCTACTTTAATTCGTTTGCTCACCCTCTCGTATATGTAGGTGTGTATATGCATATATATATATATGTATATATATATATATATATATATAT
>NC_069006.1:3424916-3426216 GCF_001194135.2 Octopus bimaculoides
CAGTTATCCGGCCACTGAAAATTCCTGTGAAAAAAATATCAGATACATATATATATATTGATAGAAAGCACAACAAAAGGAAGAAAGAGACCTCAATATTATGCAAATAGAGGAATTTATCTGTAAAAATATGTGACACTTATTCGGTAGCCATGATAAAACTCCGAGTTTCGGATGCCGGGGTGGGAACCCACGCCGCCATCTCTTCAGTTATCCGGCCACTGAAAATTCCTGTGAAAAAAATATCAGATACATATATATATAAATATATATATATGTGTGTGCACACATATACATATAACTACATACATACGGGGACATAAACAAACCAACACTTTTGGTCTCTAGTAGTGCGGAACATACATAAACACAAAGGCTCGCACATATGCATACATATAATATATATATACACACATATATACAACAGGTTTCTTTTAATTTTCGTCCACCAAAATCTACTGACAAGGCTTTGGACAGGCTGGGGTTGTAGTAGAAGACATTTGCTCAAAGTACCAAGCAATGGTACTGAACCCGAAACCATGTGGTCGGCAAGCAAACTTCTTACCAGACGGCTGTACCTGCTCCCATAAGCCATACACTATCTCAAGTTAAAGCTTACAGTCGTAAAAAGGGAAAGGACACATTGGCTAATTTAGTCCAAGGTACACAGTGTCAAAGAGAAAAAAGACGGTTTGATGGCCACGACTGGAAAGTCTTCGATCATAGGTCCGATCGGTCAAGACTGACCGAAGACCAAGTAACAACAACAACAACTTCTTCACTATAATTAACAAGCTTTCGTCCTTGATACACTACGTATAAGTCAGGGTGGTCACTGGTGGAACGGCTTTCATTACAGCTCTGTGCAGTCAGTGTTATCTTGTATGTAAACAGCAGCAGCAGTAACCTCAACAACAACAAGAACAACAACACTACTAAGGTATAAAGGAAGATCAATACGAGTGGTGGAATGAGGAAAATGTTCGTGTTTCGTCTGCGCATGCGTGTGACAACCAGTGATAGAGTCGGAGTATCAAGATGTCTCCTGCGTCAATCACCGCCACTAACGCCACCCCGGCAATCACCCGCGCCCTCCATTTTGTCTGTTCTATTCTTCTATTTTATTCTAGGAGAGATATTAACACAATGGCAACGATTCTGTGTGTGTGTGTGTGTGTGTGTGGTGTGTGTGTGAGGGAGAGAGAGGGAAAGAGAGAGACGGAGAGGGTGAAAGAGAACGAGAGAGAGGAATGTGTGTGTGTGTGTGTGTGTGTGTGTGTGTGTGTGTGTGTGTGTGTGT
>NC_069006.1:3427503-3431085 GCF_001194135.2 Octopus bimaculoides
ATATATATATATATATATACATGTAATATGTGACAATTAGTTGGTTGTCATAATAAAACTCAGAGTTTCAGATGCCGGGGCTGAAGTCTGCTCCGGCATCTCATCAGTTATTAAGACAAAACGCTATGAAAAAAAAACCGTTGAATAAAAGGAAATTACTCCAATAGGCCTGGGAATAGTAATACTTCATTCACATATATACACACACATACATGTACGCACACACACACACACACACACACATATGTATGTATATCTATATTCATACTGACACACGCGTGTACATATACATACAAACACACATATATACATATATATGTGTCTACGCATACACGCACATATACACGCATATATACCCATGCATGCATCACTACGCACATATATACATCTCTACACGCACACACACATACATACACGGATATACAAAACGTAGTTTATACGCACATGGAAGGAGACAAGTACAACAGGTAGAGTCTTACACTCGTATATACGTATACGCACGCACATATACACTAAGTATATACTACACGCGTATAAGATACACAATTATAAAGGGTGAATAATAATATACAGAAAGAAATATATAAAGTAATAAAATATGTAGAAATATATAAGAGATGTTAAGACATATGAAAGGCTTGTATGTGGACATAATATAAAATGCAGGTTCTATCTGTGATCTTGGTTGGGCGGGAGTCCAAAAACGTAGCAAATGTTTTGCAATATGTGGACATGACCCCAAAACTTCAGTTCTTGAATTTAGAAATGTAGTGGGGTGTAAAGAACTTTCCCAGATGAGCCACCTTTCCATATGGCAAAGAGCGCACTTTCCACTGCCGTTGGTATAGGGCTTACACTTGGTCAAGATCTTCTAGTGAATCTTATAGCTGAAACCTTTTTCGTTTAAGGACCATATATAATTGGATAATAACCAAATTATCCAGATCTTGGCCAAGTGTAAACCACAGTATGAAGATGATCAAGGTCCTTGTTACAGCCTCCTTCACCTTCTCCTTAAGTTTTTCCATCTATTAAATTCCCTCACACGGTATTGTTCGACCCGAGGCTTTAATACAAGATATTTACCCAAGGTGCCGTGCATTGGGACTGAACACGAAACCACGTGATTGCAGAGCGAGCTACTTGACCTAAAGATATGTCTTGTTTATTATAAAACTCCACCTGTTGCTGCAGTGTCTGGCCCTGATTCTAGGACCTTTGGTACTATGCAGTGAGGGGGGATTTGGTACAGATTCCAATGTTAAAATTTGCTATTAGCCACCTAGTGTTAAGCTAACTGTGGAAATCAAAGCAATCTAATGCTGTAAACATCAGGAAGATGGCTTCGATGAGAGAGATTAGCGACAAGGTGAGAGTAGAAGAAATAAAACTATACGTCTTAGTGCGAATACAGCTAAATTATGCAGTTATACATACATACATACGTACATACATACATACATACATACATACATACATACATACATACATACATATATACATGATGTTAAACAATAAAGCTGCAGATCATTGAAAAAAAGAATACCTACGCTGAACTACAGAGAAATCTGCAGCTACTCATATCCAGATTACAAGTTCAGGTTTATACCTGTGATTATTGGGGCCCTGGGATATGTAACCCACTGCCTAAATACCAATCTTGAGAAAGTAGGCTTCTCAAAACCAGAAAGGAGAAAGCTAATTCGAAGACTACAGATCCAAGCCATCGATGTAAAAATCTGTAAAATTCTGCAGATGTTTATCATTTAAATATATATGAGCATGTATAGCTATGCAGTTGTATGCATGAGAAGACTTACATAAAGCAAAACATACAAATCTGCACGTATACATACATACATACATACATAAAGACAGACAGACAGACAGACAGACAGACACACACACACACACACACACACACACACACATACGTACATACATACGTACGGACGTATATATATATATATATACATACATACGTACGTACATACATCATACATACATACGTACATACATATTTATATGTATAGAGATAGTGATGCAGATAAATATGCTTGGACTTGATATATAAATCTAGATACAAACATATACACATGTAAATATATATAAGGATATATATATATATATATATATATATATATATATATATATATATATATATATATATATATATAAGAGAGGGAAGCAAAAGCTGAAAATATGTAGATGAACACTCGTGTATAAGCATTTTGATATTTATTCACCAAATCAAAATGTCCCTCTATATGTATATGTATATATGTATGTATATGTGTGTGTGTGCGCGTGTGTACACACACATAAATACACACACACACACACACATATACATACATACATATATATATATAGATATACGTACATATATATATATATATATATATATATATATATATATATATATATATATATATATATATATGCACACATACATTGCATATCATCTGCTACGTCGATGCAATCTCGGATTACTTATTACTATATTACGATCGTAGTAGGAAGCGATAGTCTAGACGTCTGAGAACAACTGTCCTTCACGAGCCCGAGATTATTCTTGTCTTCTCTGATTCTGATTGATCTCATAATTCATCTGCATATCGTTTGCACATTGTTGCCAAGTTAATAATATGCGCATAGTCAATTAATTAATGATATTGCAGTAATATATTTCAGTAATTATCTTCATTTCAAGTGTATTCAATGCACAATTAATTCATTGGCTATCTATTGTTCTATTACGCTATACTGATGACGTACAAGATATAGAAACAGGCTCTTTACAGTTATAGGACTAATTAGGAAATATGAAATATGAAATATATGTACATTATAACGTTTTCATTCACTTACAATGATAATTAATAGATGAGCCAATAATGAAACAGCTGATAATGATAAATAATAAGGTATGAAACCCTATACTGATAGTTTCGTGTCGAACATTGTAGTGTGATGTGTTTAACAAGCGTTAATCCTAAAAGCATTTTGAGAAGGCTATTTATTCACATGCCTTACTCGACTTTTTATCACGTATTCACTCATGCAAACGTACAAACGCACGCACATACACATGATGGCTGTTATTGCAAACGGCTAAACATGTAAATTTTTTGTAACACCGGAATGCATTGCTAAAACAAATTCCCATGGCTGTATTCTGTATGGTTAAGCTGGTTAAGTTCATTTGCAACCACGTGGGTTCGGGTTCGGTCCTTGGACAAGTGTTTTCTGGACAAGTGTTTTCTGGACAAGTGCCTTGTGAGTGAATTTGGTAAATAGAAAGTGTGGCGAGCTGGCAGAAACGTTAGCACGCCGGGTGAAATGCTTAGCGGTATTTCGCCTGTCTTTACGTTCTGAGTTCAAATTCCGCCAAGGTCGACTTTGCCTTTGATCCTTTTGGGGTCGATTAAATAAGTACCAGTTACGCACTGGAGTTGATATAATTGACTTAATCCGTTTGTCTGTCCTTGTTTGTCCTCTCTGTGTGTAGCCCCTTGTGGGCAGTAAAGAAATAAGAAAGTGTGTGGAAACTTGTCTTGTGTGCATACATATACACATGTG
>NC_069006.1:3433491-3435159 GCF_001194135.2 Octopus bimaculoides
GTGTGTGTGTGTGTGTGTGTATTATTGCTATATATATGTGTGTGTATATATATATATATATATATATATATATATATATTATATAAATGTATATGTATATATATATTTGTATATAGGTACGTGTGTGTGTCTATATGTTTGTGTTTGTCCCCCACCCTTACTATTTGACAACCGGTGTTGATGTTAATTTATTTACGTCCCCGTAACATAAGCGGTGCGGCAAAAAAAAATGATGATATAATAAATAGCAAACTTTATAAAAGATAAATGCTGCGGTCGATTTTTTCGAGTACACCCTTCAATGCATGTATCCCTGAATGGTTGCTGTCCAATGTCTGAAACAAGTAAAATATAACAGAATTTATGTATGCAGTAACGGCTAAAATCTTTGGGTATATCCCAAAATAATCTTTAATATGAATAATCAACACTGCTAGCTGACACATAAGTAATTTACGTAACAGGACTAACTGTCGGGAATGTCTAATATTCAAATCAGTCTACCTTGTTTAGTTATAAGAATAACAAATACAATTTCACTGTGGCCTCAAGGTGTAAGGCTATTCGATTGGCGATGAAGGTTAACAAATTAGAATCGATACCGTCCAATCGATTGATCTCTCTTTTACTGACTACGATAAGGTTGTATAATAAACAGGGCAAACCTTTACGACTGTCTCGTGTATGTAGGAATTTTAATTAGATTATTTAATTAACGTGTATGTACGCAGTAACGGCTAAAATCTTCGGGTATACTTCCAAAGTGATGTTTAGAATGAAATATAAGAAGTGCTGACACATCAGAGACGAAATAAATTATTCGTTATCATTATGGGAGTGTTATAGTTATTTATGGTGATCCGGTTTGACAGGCCATTGTTGAGTTTTCTCCCCCTCCCTACCCCTCTCGCTCTTTCTCTTTCTCTATCTATCTATTCATCTATCTATCTGTCTATCTATCTCCACACACATACACACACACACATATATAGAGAGAGAGAGGGAGAAAGAGAGCGATTGATAGATAGAAAGATATATATATATATATAGTCACTCGTATAAACACACACACTGACACGTTCACAAATATACCACACACATACACACACAAATACACACACATATACACACACACAAACACACACATACACATACATGCGCACGCGCTGGGCCGCTGAAATCTACAAGTTTTTTTTCATTCACTCTCTGTTTATTTTCTCGTATTCCTTCCGGATGAAGAGCGTACGCTCGAAACGTAAAACACCTTTTCATTTTCCCGAGCGTCTTGCTTCTTGTTCATACACCTGTCTTCGTCTTTTGATTTTCTATAAATTTCAACTATATATATATATATATGTATGTATGTATGTATGTATGTATGTATGTATGTATATAGATGTATATATATAAAAGCGTGGAATTGTTATGATTTTTGGACGATAACTAATGGGGGAAAAGAACATGCTCACGTTTTGTGCGAGAATTTTCCGTCTGTTCCTTTCTCGTTCGTCTGTGCAATATTTCAATCTTATTATATCTAGAGACAGACATACATGCATCCGTAAATAAAACACAAAAACAATATATACATGAATGGTTTCAGTAAATACTTTTCGACAGTTAGATGGAGGCGGATGCAATATTCTATTCATTTCTCGTAAATAGCCA
>NC_069006.1:3435767-3441271 GCF_001194135.2 Octopus bimaculoides
ATATATATATTCATGCAAATATCCAAGCATGTAACTGCACGTACACATGTATATATATATATAAATGTGTGTGTACATATAGATATCGATATATATGCGCACACATATATCGATATGTACACTACATTAAAAAGCTACTTGCCATTCCATTAAATCACCATCTGCAACCGTCTCAAGAGAATGGGGTACTCTCCTCCTACTCCTTCCCTTTCCCTTCTCTCATGCCGTCCCTCTCCCCACCTGATCCTCCTCCTACCCTTCTTGCTTCTTCTTCTTAGCTTTAACTTTAACATGCTCCATTTCCGGTTGCACTTCAGAATCAATTTAGATTTGAGAAGTCTCATCAGAAAGAAACAATTACGGCAAACGTTTCTCTTCGTGATGCAAGTTCGTTCCTCTATCAAAGCCGTCGTTTAGTTTCTAATTCACAATTCAATGTGTATGTGTATGTGTGAGTGTGTGTGTGTGTGTGTGTATGTATGATTATTTACGTATACACGTGTATGCCTGTATGGTTACATGTGTGTATGTAGACACATAATACATGTATAAGTATATATATATGTGTGTGTGTGTGTGTGTGTGTGTGTGTGTGTGTGTGTGTATGTGTGTGTGTGTATGTGTGTGTGTGTGTGTGTGTGCATGCATATATCTATGTATTTATCTCTGTGAATATGTATGTGTGTGTGTCTATGTATCGATGTATATATATATGTATGTGTGTATAATGTGTACGTATATATTTGTATGCATGTATGTATGTGTATTTATGTTCTTGCATATATATATATATATATATATATATACACATATGCATATATTATATCTATGTATGTACATATACATATATGTACACACACCCACACTCACACACATGCATACATATATACCCACACACATATCCACAGATACATTTATCGATTAATTTTATTTTTGTTTTTACAGTTGATATTTCATCCCTTCAGTATTTTTATTTTATTTTTATATAATTCCTTTTTTGATTTTTGGGTTTTGTCTTATTTTTCTGCCTTTTAAAAGCCTAAAATTGCTTTTATTACAAGAGTGCACTTACGTGAAAATCAGGTTTCGAATCCATCTTTGTTCTGTCAGTCGCTGTTGTTGTTGTTGTTGCTGCTGAGACTCCTCCTGCTGCTATTACATCGTATTTATTGCCGTTGTACTTGTTTCTTTTTCACTTTTCTTTTCTATTTTTATTGTTGTTTGTTACCAAATTCTGCACACCAGCGTAGCTCTGTAAGGCGGTGAATTGGCAGAGTCAAATAGAAAGGTTCGTTTTATTCGTTCTGGCTCATTCAACTTTGAGTTCAAATTTTATAACGGGCACCTCTGTTCATTTTTTAAATCTGCCCAGCGGTCGATAAATAAAGTACTAATTCTGTACTCGGCTCGATTCTTCTTTCTCTCTCACACTTTCGCTCTTTCTCTTCCATTTTCTCTGGATAAAAATCGTCTTGGACAGAATCAGAAAGGAATGGCCTCCGCCAGAGAAATGCCCTATATGGCAAGGGCATCCCTGCAGTTCCTTTAGGAGTTGAGGGCAAGGCATTGCTACTTACATGTACTTTTGACGGCATTCACTCGGGATGGGTTGAGCCGGCTCCGACCAACGAGTTCACCGCGTCCCCCGCGAAGACTGAACATATCCGACGGTTCGGCGACAGTGGCGGATAGTGCTGAAGTCATAGCCGTAATCGTCATTCGTTGTTGAGGTGTAGAGGCCACATTCGAAGTTTCAGTGGGAATACAAGTTCACACGTGGTTCCAGGTCACGTGCATAAACACTTTAGAATGCTGTGGTCCTAAGCAGCTCATCTTGCACTCGATTGTTAAGTGTCGCAGAGGGTTCGCTGACCAAGTCACCAACGATTGTCGGAGCAAACGTAACCTGGGTTTGAAGTAGGTTCTAGAGACTTGCTTTAACAAAAGCTAAGAAGTGCCTTATACCCAGTGGGCTTCCAGCACGCCGGACACCAACCCAGAATTTCTGAGAGCAAGGCACGGCGTAAATTTATGCAATTAGAGAAAGGACTGAGCTGTTCGCTTGATTGAGACGACATCACAAATACACGAACCTAAGTTTATTGCTTGTATATATACGTTATGAACATCTGTGAAGACGAGACGACAGAAAACGAGGTAACAAAAGCAAGAAGAGAGAAGACGAGACGACAGATGACGAGGCCACAGAAGACGAGCGACAAAATCATGAAATGTCACGTAAAACTTCGCCGTTTTTTTTTCGAGAGAGAGATATAAATGCTGTGGATGAAAATTTCATTTAATAATACTAAAAATCAATCCCTTAACGTTTAAACAGGAGGTGTATACTAGCAAATGTGTCACCTGCTGCTCTTGTTAGATTAGCCCAAAGCTTTAGAAGCAGGGTGCTTAGCATGGATTACAGTTTTCGTGCTAAGGTCTTTCTTCGTGTATACACTCGTGTGTTTAGGCCAAGGTGGGGAGATGACGCTGTTAATACACCTAGGGTGTATTCGTAGATTACAGGAGAAAGGACCTTACAATATTTAGCTACGTACTCTAGTAGGAGGGTCTCGCTATAATAAAGAACCATGAGCTAAGAAGGGAGTCTCTAAGTTGTCAGTCGGTCTTCTAGAAATAGCAACCAAATCACACGTGTGCATCTTTAAAGGAAAAAATTATAGGATTCATTGGGTAATGTAGTCTTAGATATAGAAAAATATGAGGTGGTCATAACTGGAACAGCTTTTATCATAGGTCTGTCTGGTCAGAGCTAACATGGAGCTAAGCAAGGAAGGACACACCAAATAATGTAGCCCTAGATACTCTATGTCTGATTAAAAGACTTGGTGTCTTGGCTAGAGTATCTTTGATTACAGGTCTGCTCTATCAGATACCTATAGATCGATAAATCATTCAACTTAGACGGAAGCAAAAGATTGATAGATCAAAATTCACAGTAAATGATGACTATAGATCGATAAATCTCCATTCGGTATAGATGATGGCAATAAGTCGATAAATCAACAATCACTGTAGAGGATGTCTGTTGATTGATAAATCACCATTTATACAAGATAATACCTACAGATCGATAAACCAGCATTGAATGTAGATGATGGCTATAGATCGATAAATCAGTGTTTATTGAATAGGATGACAGTAAATCGATAAATCAAAATTCACTGTAGGTGATGATTATAGATCGAAAATCAATATTCATTGTAGATGATGGCTATAGATCGATAGATCAACATTCTTTGTAGATGATTATAGATCGAAAATCAATATTCAATGTAGAGAAAGTCTATATATCGATAGTTATCGCTCGATCATCTATTATCGATTTATCATCTACAGTGAATATTGATTTCAACATTCACTGTAGATGATAGCTGTAAATCGATAAGTGAGCATTATTTGTGGATGATGATTATAGATTGAAAATCAATACTCATTGTACATTATGGCTATAGATCGATAAATCAGCATTCAATCAGTATATCAACATTCACTGGAAGTGATCCCTATAGATCTTGAATATAGATCGATAAATCACCATTCAGACAAGATGACGCCTATAGATAAATAAATCAGCATTTATTGTAGATGAAAGCTATAGGTCAATAAATCAACATTCATTGTAGATGATGACTAGATCGAAAATCAATATTCACTCAAGACGATGGCTATAGATCAATAAATCAAACTTCACTGTAGATCTTGGATACAGATCGATAAATCAACATTCATTGTAGAAGATGTCTACAGATCAATAAATCATCATCGATTGTAGATGATCGCTGTAAATTAACGTCTTAATATTCCCTGTACACAACAGTTACAAATCGATAGTTTAAGATCCATTGTAGATGATGGGTTAGGAAAAATATCTGAACACTTGTTGTAGTTTGTTACAACAGATCAATATTTTAGGATTCACTATAGATCGATATTTTAAGATCCAGTGTAGATGAATGATTTACTTCGGTATTTTCGGATTCATTGTAGATGATGGATAAAGATCGATATTTTATCAATATTATGGATGAAGGTTACCGAGCGATTTTTAAACATTCATTATCGATGGTTGCATTATACTGATAGATTGATATTTTAAAGTTAAATGTAGACGATGGCTGAAGATCGATATTTTAAGATTCATTGTAGATAATGGCAGAAGATCGATAAACTGATATCTTAAGATTTAATGTGGATCATGGCTTTAGATCAATATTTAAACATTTCCTGAATATCAATCTTTACTAATAATTACATCTTATATTTTTCGTTTCCATTACATCTCCCTCTTGGATTTGGTTCTCTCTCTTATACATACATACATACATACATACATACATACATACATACATACATACATACATACATATATACATACATACATACGTACGTACGTACATATTTACATACATACATACATATATACATACATACATACATACATACATACGTACGTACGTACATATTTACATACATACATACATACATATTTACATGCATACATATTTACATACATACATACATACATACATACATACATACATACATACATACGTACGTACGTACGCACGTACATATTTACATACATATTTGCATACATATATACAGAAAGACAGACAGACAGACAGACAGACAGACGGACAGACAGACAGACGGACAGACAGACAGACGGACAGACAGACAGACGGAGAGACTGACAGAAATTCAACCGATAAAATAACACTTTAAGAACTATGTTAAATACTAGTTGTTAGGGCATACAGCTCAGGGTGCGCTGAGTCCTTGAGCAAGACACTTTATTTCACGTTGCTCCAATTCGCTTACAAAGCAAAAATGAGTTGTACCAGTAATTCAAAGCGCCAGACTTCTCACATTCTGCGTCGCGTTGAATCTTTTTTAGAACTACGTTTGAGGGCATGTGCGACTGTGGAATGCTCAGCCACTTGCACGTTCATTTCATGAGCAGACTGTTCCGTTGATCGGATCAACTACAGCCCATGTCGTCGTAGCCGACGGAGTGCCATTAAATATATACATATATATATCGTTGCCATTATGCAAAAGTGTTGTAAGTCCAAAGATAGCTTCACCATTCCATAGTAAAACCGTTGTACTAGACTTTGACAATTTTTGATATCTTGGCATCTGAAGCAGCGGCAGATACGATAGTTTGACCAAAAGAACTGGGTATTGCAAGCAAAAAAAATATTGGTCAAATTTGGACATACGACAGTTAGACATAATACCAACGATATATATATATATATATATACCGTATTTTAATGTGTATAAGGAACCCATTTTTGTCAAAAATTAGGTTTATAAAAATGGAATTTTCTTATACATGGATAGTATTACAATCTCTTACAAAACCTTTTTTCCAAATTTTAAGCCTCCAAAATTAGGGATTTCCTTATACTCAAGGGCTCCTTATACACGTTAAAATAAGGGTGTGGTATATATATATATATATATATATATAT
>NC_069006.1:3443872-3444746 GCF_001194135.2 Octopus bimaculoides
ATATATACATATATATATACATGCATGCATACATATATATATACATATATATACATATATATGTATGCATGCATGTGCGAGTGTAATTATGTATATATATATATATATATATATATATATATATATAAGTATGTATGTATGTATGTATGTATGTATGTATTTGTGTGTGCATGTATATGTATGTACGTGCTACATATTTACAGAACATACGGAACAGATTTATCTTGCGAAAGTTATTATAATGATATCTCGATGGTGTTCATGTTTATCTTTTTCTTGACTTTCTTTTTCAAAGACTTTTCATATTTTCCCCTATTAGTCTTTTGTGTTTCGTTTGGAACAATACCGTCTTTAAGTGCAGCCACGTTTCCAGATAATTCTCAGCACCAATTTCTTAAGACATTCTTGGTAGTGGCGCGTAGCTGTTGCATTTTGTAATAAGCATCAAGAAATCGTTACACTGTCACACACACACATATATATACGTGAGTATGTGTGTATTTATGTTTGTGTATGTGTGTATATATGTATATATAAACATGTGTGTGTGAGTGTAAAATGTGTGTATGTGCATGTGCGCGCGAGTAGTTATTTCGTGTTATGTTAAGAAGCGGTGCACGATACTTTAACTGTGAGAGAGGTTTACGTAATGGATACCTTTCCTATTATAGATTACGTAATCCTGAAACGTATATATATATATATATATATATATATATGTATGTATGTATGTATGTATGTATGTATGTGTGTATGTATATATATGCATATATACACACATACATGTATATGCCTACATATATATGTATATATACATGCATATATGGGTATAGAACGTCAAAAAAAAAAACGTGAACAAAATGAGAACGAGAAT
>NC_069006.1:3447414-3449459 GCF_001194135.2 Octopus bimaculoides
ATATATATATATATATATATATATATATATATATATATATATATATATACATACATACATACATACATACATACATACATACATACATACATACATACATACATACATAGATATACACATACATAGATATATATCTACGACGGGCTTCTTTTATTTTCCACCCACCAAATCCGCTCACAATGCTTGGGACGGCCCGAAACTATAGTAGATGACACTTGCCCATGGTATCACGCAGTAGAACTGAACGCGGGAGCTTGCGGTTGGGAAGCCCGTTTCTTATCAAGCATCCACGCCTGCACGTATGTATGTATATACCTTCTCTAGGGAGAAGTTATTCTCTAAGACAAAACTCTACAGTGAATCCCATTTCCATGTTCGAGGGTGCAAGAAAGTTTTAAACAGATATACACAACATCGTTTTGACTCTCACTGCTTCGTTTGCGTATTCTGGTCAAACCCCAGCTGGGCATACCTTAGTATACATTAGGAAATGTTTTGTATGCTGATATCTATGTAAGAACAAAAGTTTCTAGTTATCTACAAAGAGTCGATGCGGAGTCTATCATTGACTAGGCGAAATTAAGTTAAGACACCGGTGACTAATAGTCACTAGAAGCATACTGAGTTTTTACATACAAAATCTTTGGGAGAAGTTATTTTCTAAGACAAAATCTTGCAGTGTTTGCCATTTCCGCATTCGAGTGTGCCTGATTGTGCTATAAATAAATGTACATACCATATTACACACACACACACACACACACACACACACACACACACACACACATATATATATATATATATATATATATATATATATATATATATATATATATATATATATATATATATATATATATATTGGGTGCGAGGAGTATTTGAAGACAGTGTATTAGCAGATTATATTACTCTCTTCAGACCAATTAAGAGATTACACATTTTCGACAATGTTCTTGAAAATCAATGAGGGCCATCGCCAAAAGACCTTCGGGTATTGGATTGGGTTATCAGAAGTGTGGTGCACGAGGACATTCGATACAAATCTTATATACTGAGGCGAGGCCGATTCATGCCTGCAATCCCTCAACAACATGGTATACTTTCGTTCGTCTCTGATATGACAAACTACGCTCAAGGCTAAATGTCTAACGTGAACTGCCAGATGATTGTAAACAGAATCTCCTGATGTCTCTAAAGGGACACGCTCTAAGTTTCCAATAGCTATGGTGGCTTTAAGAGTAGTGAATAAGGAAAGTTATGTCATGCCACCTAACATCTTTCCCACAGGGTTTTGGAATTAATGCTACTAGACACGTTGAAGTACTGGAGACAGTTGTCAAGCCCTGGATGGATGAAGTACGCAGTGGAAAGCCATAGGTGTTTAAAAAAGACTCAGCACCTTCTCGTGAAGTCCACGTAACACAAGTATAGATGTTAGAAAACCTTCATAACCACGAGACACCAAACTTGTGACCTCCAAACTCGCCAGATTTAAATCCTTAGGATTACTGCGGTTGGAGCGTTGTTGAAAGGGAAATTGATAAACATCTTTGCAATAACGCAGTCTCACTGAAGTTCGGTATTGCCCAGATAATGTCCAAAATTAATACGGAGTATTTAGTGCAGGCATGTCAACAATTCCGATCTCACATTGAAGCAGCCAGGAAGGCTGAAGCAGGATTCATAGTATAAACTTATCAGAAAGCTTATCGGGAACATGTGCACAATTTCTTTTTAATAAAGTACGTTTGATTTTTATCAGATTAGAGTAGTTTTATTAAATTACTAAATATGCCCTCAAAAACCTCTCGAACCTTATCGATAGATAGATAGATAGATAGATAGATAGATAGATAGATAGATAGATAGATAGATAGATAGATAGATAAGTAGATAGATTGCTAGAATCCTGAAGATACTTGTTCATTTGAACTTGATTAAACCACTCAAAAGAAAGAACTCAAAGTCCTTGGTCTGAATGTCAATATATTTTATTAAAAAAAAACAATGAATCCAATAAGATGTAATAAGATATATGCATGCAT
>NC_069006.1:3449593-3450327 GCF_001194135.2 Octopus bimaculoides
ATATATATATATATGTGTGTGTGTGTGTGTGTGTGTGTGTGTGTGTATATCAGTATTATACTTTTCATCGTCAGTTTTCTTTTGTCCATATTGTACTAAAGGTGTAATTCATTCTATAAGCACTGAAATAAATAAATAAACGAAATAAATACAAACTGGAAACTCGTATCCACTCTTATACCCATATACACACTCGTGACTCTGCCATTTTATTACGGTTTTAGTCTTTTCATTTTTAGTGCGTTTTCGCAAGGAATGGCGCCTAGTTTCTGACGGTTTCAAAGTTATAATGGTATTTTATTGCGTTTCTGTTGAAGTGCGTCAGGAGAGGTATTAGCATAATCAAATAAACACCCAATTAGAGTTGAGTGAGTGAATATTACAGATACTGATTAAAAAATAGAGAGAGAAATAGGATAAGATGGATAAAATAAGTAAATATATAAATAAAATAGGGTAACGAAATATGTGATTGTGGGTTTATAAATATGTGTACGTGTATGTGTGTTTGTGTTTTATGGGGAAGAATATGCATTTTGCTGCACTCTTTGTTTCCAATGAAACATGGTGACATACATATTTTAATAGACCATATTGACAGTGCATTTGATAAATATACATACATACAAACATACACACTCACACACACATACATACATACATGCATACATACACACACACACACACACACATATATATATATATATATATATATATATATATATATATATATA
>NC_069006.1:3451286-3453699 GCF_001194135.2 Octopus bimaculoides
TGACCCTTTGAATTACAGGAACAACAGAAACAGGAAGTAAGAGTGAGAGAAAGATGTGGTGAAAGAGTACAGCAGGGTTCGCCACCATCCCCTGCCGGAGCCTCGTGGAGTTTTAGGTGTTTTCGCTCAATAAACACTCACAACACCCGGTTTGGGAATCGAAACCGCGATCCTATGACCGCGAGTCCGCTGCCCTAACCACTGGGCCATTGCGCCTCCACTCAGCGCCATTAAACGTGGGAAAACATGATACGCTTTTCACATTTTCTAACCGTGGAAACAATATCATAAAAATTGAAAATTTAATACTGTAGACTCGTACTCGTAGTTTTAAATGTAAAAAGTGTGTCATCTTCAATAGAATTTCTTAATTTGACGTAAATGTATATTTTAGCTAACATTTTAATTGCCAGCACCAGTACCCGGTACACATTTAAGATATGGTACGGTAGGGTAAGGTATTAAGGTATTTTAAATGAGGAGGGTGGTCTATGCGGAAGGAAAAGTGGCTAAAGGTGGACGATGGTCGAAAAAGTTTGGCGACCCCAGTAATAGAGGAATAGCGTTTAAGCTTGCGACAATTGGAAATTTATTTAATGCAGCCGTTACAGATTGCATCAGTTCCATACATTTCAGCTCTGTAAGGCATTACATAAACTTAGTAAACCAGGGATTCACCGAAGAATCGCATCAATGGTAATTAATTGGAATGGAGAAATCACCCAACAATATTATGGATTATTCTTCTGTTTGTTCTGTGTGATTCTATTTAGTCAATTTGTGGTGTTATGTACGAGCATTTGCCTCGTTTTTTATGAATCCTTTGGAGTAACACACACACACACACACACTCATTCACTAACACTCACACACACACTCACTCACACTCACAACACACACACTCACACTCACTCACTCACTTTCACACACTCACTCACACTCAGACTCACATACATTCACTCACACTCACCTACTCACTCACACTCAAACACTCACTCAAACTCGCACCCACTCACACTCACACTCACACTCACATTCACACACTCACACTCACATACACACTCACACTCACACACACTCACGCTCATACATATGTATACGGTATTTGTTGGCATAAAGGGCGCTCGGATGTATTTGATTCACCCTAATTGCAGCAGCGCATATTCAGGAAAAAAACGAGCTTCATATATGACATCAAATACAGTATATGCATACACAAATACACACACAGACACACACATATACACACATACACGCGCGCGCGCCTACATACACATATGTGTGTGTGTGTGTGTGTGTGTGTGTGTGTGTGTGTGTGCGTGTGTGTGTGTGGATAGATAGATCTGGATAGTGATATAGATATAGGTTAATAGATATCTACATATATATACATATAAAGGCGGTGCTCCAGCATGACCGCAGTCAAATGACTGAAACAAGTAAAAGAATACATATATATATATATATATATGTATATATATATTCATACATAGATTCATACCATACATACATGTATACAATATATATATATATATATACATATATGCATATACATGTACACACACATACACATATATACATATATATATATATGTATATATATATATATATATATACATACATTTAGATAAACGTATATATACATATATATACATACATATATATATATACATTTGGCAAAAAAATGACTATATATATATATATATATATATTTCAAGAAAACTGAATAATGACATACATACATGTATATACACATACATATACATATATATATACATATACCTTCATATAAGTATGCATAGACAGAGGGCAAAACGATATTCTCTGCTGGCACACTCTAAACCAATTTCGCAACTATTATAGCCACTAATAAGTACCGAGGGGGAATGGAAAACAAAAACAGAAAACAAACATAGATATTTAATCCAATTTTCTTCTATTTGCAAATATCTATTGACCCATTACAAAATGGATGACCTGGGTAGAAATTAAGGAAGTACAAGGAAAGAAGAAGAAATAGTAAAAAAATATACATAGGCACAACAAAGACGAGAACAAAAATCAGATCATTTGAAATGCTTCGATCCTATCGGTTATTTTTCTTTCTCTCTCGCTCTCTGTCTCTCCGCCTCTGTCTGTTGGTCTGTCTGTCTGTCTCTCTCATTCTCTCCCTCTCTCTCTCTCTATCTCCATCTCTTTCACTCCTTTATCTTCTTCCTGAAATATATTGCATTTGTATTTTTTACTCAAAGTCAAGTTCTGTAAAATGCAATTAATGTATGCATGTATACATATGTGTGCGTATATATATATGTATATACATATATATATACATACATATATATTGCCTGAGTGTGTGTAAATATATATATATATATATATATATATATATATATATATATATATATATATA
>NC_069006.1:3454949-3455592 GCF_001194135.2 Octopus bimaculoides
AAGGCCGGTTTTCCTGATTCTGTTGCGTTTATATATTCTCCTACTGGAGGGGACGCTTGTTCGTCGCAGAATTATTTATTTTTACCGGCTGATTACGCCTGGGCAACGTGAAATGAAGTGTTTTGCTCAAGGACACAACGTATCACCCGGTCCAGGAATCGAAACCACAATCTTACGATCATGAGTGCAACGCCTTGATCACTAAGCCATGCACCTTCACAGAGAGAGAGAGAGAGAGAGAGAGAGAGAGAGAGAGAGAGAGGCATTGCGATTTATATAAACATTTTCCCTCTTCATACACGTTCTTAGCTATGAAGAGAGAGCGGGAGGTGAGTGGGAGAGAGAGGGAGGTGAGTGAGAGAGGGGGAGGAGGTGAGTGAGAGAGAGGGAGGTGAGTGAGAAAGCGGGAGATGAGTGACAGACAAATGAGTGAGAGAGAGAGAGAGAGATGAGTGAGAGAGAGAGAGGGAGATGAGTGAGAGAGAGGGAGATGAGTGAGAGAGAATGAGATGAGTGAGAGAGAGAGAGATGAGTGAGAGAGAGATGAGTGAGAGAGAGATGAGTGAGAGAGATGAGTGAGAGAGATGAGTGAGAGAGATGAGTGAGAGAGATGAGTGAGAGAGAGAGGGGGTGAGTGAGAGAG
>NC_069006.1:3456814-3457594 GCF_001194135.2 Octopus bimaculoides
GAATCAGATCCCTAAAAAACTCTTTAACATCCTAAAAATGGGATCAGCGCATATCTTTTTACTTCTTTCTCTTTCTGCCTCTCATTTCTTCCTTTCTTTCCATCCCTTCAGGTGCTAATTGATTTCTTACCATGTATATTTAGCAACGGAATAGCATTCCTTGTTTACTTGTTTACTCTATCAACTGCTGTCGTGATTAGAGGGTCTTCATGCATTATAAACCATTTGTGTGAAAAATCCGAAATGTCAATTTTTACTCTTAATTCACGTTTTTTTTTAGATGATGTAATTGATTTGTTCATCAATAAAAAACACGTTTGAAACAGCTGTAGTGAACCTCAGCCCATCCATGTTATTATTCATATGTGTGTGTACACATACAGATGTACATATACACATATACATATAGATGTGTGTATGTGTATATGTGTGTGTGTGTGTGTGTGTGTGTGTGCAGATATATATATCTATATAGACACATATATACATATATATGTACGCTTGTATGTGTGTATATATATATATTATATATATATATATATATACATATATATACGCATATATATATACTTATATATACGCATATATATATACATATATACGCATATATATATACATACATGTGTGTGTGTATATATATGTGTGTGTGTGTGTGTGTGTGCATATGTATGTATTCATATACAAATATATTCGTGTATATATTTGTATATATGCATTTTTATGTGTATGTATATATATATATATATATATATATATATATATATATATATATATATATAT
>NC_069006.1:3458145-3464152 GCF_001194135.2 Octopus bimaculoides
TTGTCTGTCTATATTTGTGTATATGAAAGACTTGTTTTTGGTCCGCGGGTCGAGGCGAGGGCGTGGTGGTGGACGGTGGTGGTGGACCTTACTGACCTTGTTGTTGCTAGACGATCAAATAAATTGTAAAAGCCAATTTAACTGTCAATTTTATGATTATTCCCGTTGACGGAACATTTGGTCTTTTTTGTTTTGTTATGTCTTCATGCTATCATTTTCCTAATTAGAATCCTGGGAGCAACAATAAAATATCCGATACGAACGAAACTGCAATTTCTTAATTCAGACATGACGCTTTGCATTTATGATATCGATTGAAAGAAGGGATAATGGGATAATGGAATAATGGATTAATGGAATAATTGGCATAATGGAATATCTTCTTATTTTTTGTTTCAGTCATTGGACTGCAGCCATGCTAGAGCGTCGCCTGAAGGGTTTAGTCAAACAAATTGATGCCAATATATATATTTTAAAGTACTGTACGTATTCTACCGGCCTACTTCTTTGTTTCACACATCTAAGATAAAATCCTTGCTGCCTCACCACATCCGAGACCGTGCCACCCGTGGCTTACACACAGGATTATCTTCTTGCTGTTATATTGACTATTGGACTATTGCTATATGTACAAAAATCTAGGGCCAGGCTACATCTAAAACTAGACCCTCTAGGCCAGTGGTTTTCAACCGGAGTCCATATGGTCCCTGAGGATCCATGCATCAAAATAGTAAATTGGGGTTCCACAATAGTTAAGGGCCCCTGACAAAAAAATTTGCTTTCGATGTATGTATTGGTATGTATTGCAAGAAACAGCGAGGTTTCTCTCTCAACCTACACATGTTGTTGGCACTCCGTCGCTTATGACGTCGAGAGTTCCAGTTGATCCGATCAACGGAACAGCCTGCTCGTGAAATTAACGTGCAAGTGGCTGAGCACTCCACAGACACGTGTACCCTTAACGTAGTTCTCGGGGATATTCAGCGTGACACAGTGTGACAAGGCTGACCCTTTTGAATTACAGGTACAACAGAAACAGGAAGTAAGAGTGAGAGAAAGTTGTGGTGAAAGAGTACAGCAGGGTTCGCCACCATCCCCAGCCGGAGCCTCGTGGAGCTTTAGGTGTTTTCGCTCAATAAACCCTCACAATGCCCGGTCTGGGAATCGAAACCGCGATCCTATGACCGCGAGTCCGCTGCCCTAACAACTGGGCCATTACGCCTCCTAACCTGCACAAGTTAATACGTAAAAACAAAATAGGAATTCAGAAAGAAGCTTCTATAAAACTAGTCTTTAAACATCGAATGGCTATGAGGGTCCACCAGAATAAAATAGTAATCAAAGGGGTCCATATGTAAAAAATAGTTGAGAACCCCTGAGATAAACAGAGAAAATTAAAAGGGTGGAGAACTAATTAAGAAAGGAGAGGATGTGTAAGCGTATGATGTCGGTTTTGTATTTACAACAAGGACCTAAATTAGTTTTTTTAACATGGAATGGCTATGGGGGTCCACCAGAATAAAATAGTAATCAAAGAGGTCCATAGGGGGAAAATGGTTGAGAACTCCTGCTCTGGATGATTTTCAAAGACCAACGGATCAACTTACGTCAACCACCAAATAACTCATTAACATATTGTTCCTTCTCTTCGATGTGTCTCAAATGTTACAAACACACACACACACACACCTGTATGTATGTATGTATGTATGTATGTTTGTATGTATGTATGTATTATGTATGTATGTAGAGCGCACAATATTCCTGAAGATCGGCAATGGTCTTCCTCGGTCACGAGGGGACGGCCATCATCATCATGTATGTATGTACAGTCTCTCACAGAAGTATGTACACCCCTAAAAAATTTCAGTAAAATTTCCATTACTCTGATAATATCGAAGGAAATCAAACAAAATTTATACCGAAAAAATATATTATACATACAAACATAATATAAATTTGGAATACAAAACAATAAACATTTTCAAAGATATGAACGAAATATTAATTTTCAAACGACACAAAAAATATGTACACCCTAAAGAATTATTTGTTATATTCAATATTTGGTGCGACCGCCCTTGCTACCAATGACTGCATGAAGTCTTCTGGGCATAGAGTCGACTAAATTTCTGCATATAACCGATGAAAACGACTTCCATTCATCCTGAACGGTGTCTCTCAACTGTGTTACATTGCGGGTTTTTTTTTTCTCTTCAACCTTCCTTTTCGAAACACCCCAAAGATGTTCTATTGGGTTTAAATCAGGTGACAATAACTTTACTTTTTATCTGATAAAAACTTAGTCGTCATCTTTGAAGACATAGAATGTCTTCCTAGTTCCTTGATGCTTTTCAAGATTGTTTTCTGCAGTATGTCACAATAAAGGCTTGAATCCATTGTTCTCTCGATAAGTGTGAGTCCCCCCACATCAGTCCCACTCATGCATAACACTTCCGTCGCCGTGTTTCACGGTAGGCACGGTGCGTTTGTCGCTATTATCTTCACCTGGTCGTCGCCATACTCGCTTAATACCATCTGACCCAAACAAGTTGATTTTAATCTCGTCAAAAAAAAAACAAAAGAATTTTACTCACATAGGTTTCGGCAAAAGAAAGATGACTTGCCTTATGCCTGGTAGTGAGGAGAGGCTTCCTACGAGGAATGCGTCCATGAAGACCCCCACTGGTTCAAACCTCGGCGAACTGTTTGGGTCGATACACTCTTTCCACTAACAGAAGACACTTCTTGGGCCAAAGATGAAGCGGTACGACGCCTGTCGTCTAACACGCAATGTTGGATGTGACAAATATCACGCACAGTTAAATTAGAAGGACGAACTGGACAATGTTTATTGCTTGGCCGTCCAGCAGCTTTGTACTTCTGAATTATTTTGACAATCGTGTTTACGCTAATATGTATTCATTTGCCAATTAACTTGTATCTTAAACCATTCTTGTGCAAATTAAAAATAATTTTCTTCAAATCTTCAGACAATTCTTTTCCTTTTGGTGCCATTTTAATCACAATGAAGATTTTCACCATGGTACACAAAACAGAATTCCTGCAGTTGCAATAACAATGACCGGGACCAAAATGTCAGGAGAAATAATTTATTAGAATTGAAATTATCAGCGAAATCTGAATTTAAACCAACATGTTCCAAACGGTGACATTGTTGCCATTTCTCCTGTCAGCAAATCATTTATTTCTACTTTTGCACCTTCGAAAACATATGAAATATATATGTTACTACCAGCGCACACACATAAACAGAACACAACACGCACATACAAACTCATACATACATTATAGACCACATAAATCAAATGAAAGCTATCCTGCTGATTGGTAACTATTTCCTTGCCATTAAAATGGTCCGAAGAAAGAGAATTTCCATGACAGACGCCACACCTTGCTGAGAATTTACTTTAAACTCTAAGCCTTTCGCCCACATGGGGATTTACAACATAGAAAACTGGAAGGTCTATGGAGGAAAATTTGGAAGATTTTAAAGAAATGGAAGCTGCTGTGATTTTATTGATAAAATTTAATTTCTCAAATGTATTGAAATTGAATAAATAAATTATATATTTAATTAATTAATTAAAGTAGCTTTTAGTAAGAAAGTAATAATTCATAGGAAATCCATTGCGATAATTACCTTTCCGTAATACATATATACATACATGAATACCTACATACATACATGTTTGTATATACGTGTATATATATATGTATGTACATACATACACGCATACACACACATGTACATACAGAGAGATAGACAGACTGATAGATAGATAGATAGATAGATAGATAGATAGATAGATAGATAGAGTCGTTAGCGCACAGTACAAAATGCTTAGCGGCGTTTCGTCCGGGTTTACATTCTGAGTTCAAATCCCACCAAGATCAACTTTATCTTTCATCCTTTCAGGGTCAATAAAATAAGTTCCAATCGTGAACTGGGGTAACTATCTCTTCCTCACAAAATCTCAGGCTTTGTGCCTGTACTAGAAAGGGTTATCATAATTATGGTTGCATGCATGCAAGATTCTCGGAGCCTAACTTTCCTGCAGCCTACGTTTCCATGCTGTCTGTTCTTTACAAATATCTAATACTTTCCTGATTATTCTGGCTGTGCCAAGGAGACAAGCATTTTGCAGCATATAAATATGGTAGAAGGGTTATGGTTGTATGAAACTCCACCTTCTGTAGTAGAATATGATGTGTTGAAAAGAATAGAGATACCAAATTATGAGAACTTGTAATTTGAAAAAAGGAAAGACTGGAAAAAAAAAAAAGAAATAATGTACTAATGTGAACTTTGTGAAAAAAAAAAAGAAAATAGACTCAGAAAAATAATGTTGAAATGTGGAGTTTTTAACGAAAAAGAGAAAAGACTGGAAAAAATGTAACCACTCGACTTCGGGGATCGAGTGGACATTGCGCCTCATTTTCGTTCTTTCATATTATCATTCGTTTCTTTTATTTTTCTTCTTATTTCTTCTCCTTTTTGTAATTTTTAGTTCCCCGAGTTTATGTTTTGTTGTGTTTTGTTGTGTTTTGTATTGTCTTTATGTTTTGTTATGTTTTGTTTAGTCGTCAAGCATCTATATTTAGCCTTTTATAGGTAATAAAGAATTAGACTACTAGTACAGATAAAATACAAATAATAAATGAGTGTGTGCATATATACGTACATGTATGTACATACCTACATCTACCTGTATATATAGATGCATATCTGGGTACAGGACGTTGCAAACAAAACGTAGACAAAATGATAAACAGAGTACAGAAAACACACTGGCCACATAGAGAACATTTCCTTCGTCAGTTGCCACCATTCTCACACTGGCGTTTCGAATGGTTTGATTGGGCTGTTATTTGACATAGCTGGCAGTCGAGTAAGAGCGGGTGGGTGTTGATTTTAAGAGTATCTTCGGCACGTTGGGACTATCACAGCTAAGATATCGAAGTTTATAAACTTCTTACACTTTTAAGAAGCTA
Source organism: Octopus bimaculoides (assembly GCF_001194135.2). Classification (NCBI taxonomy): domain Eukaryota; kingdom Metazoa; phylum Mollusca; class Cephalopoda; order Octopoda; family Octopodidae; genus Octopus; species Octopus bimaculoides. The sequence goes on from NC_069006.1 coordinate 3,463,162, forward strand.
TATAGTATTCTATCTATAAACCCTTCATCGTATTTAAGATATAATGTCTATAGATTATTATTACGATTATAATTATTATTGTTATTATTATTATTACGGAAGATGTCGCACAGTATTCAATATTATGATGTTGTGGATTGTAGATATTGTGTCTACCGAGGGTTTATACTGTCTGTCAAGTCACAACCAGGACCTCAGACAGACAGTACTTTACGCAATATGTGTGCAGTTTCAAGTAAATCCGATATTTGCAAGACACTTAGATTCTAGGGTATTTCTAAAGTGTCCAGATGTCTTTTTCAGATTGGGTGGTATTGAACCCAATGTTCTGATGACAATAGGGATAACCTTTATGTTTGACCCTCGTAGCTGCCACATCTTGGCGATCTCAATTCTCAGGTTTCCATATTTGTCGACCATTTTTTTCTTTCTTTCATGATATGTTGATCTCCTGGCAATGCCACGTCGATTATTGGGCACTATCGATTTAATGTGGGCGGGAGATTCTCACACAGTCGAAAAGTGAGAGATCAATGATAATTAGGATTTGTTTGCGTTGTTTTCCTTCTTTCCTTCTTTTTTTCAGCTTTGCGGTGGTGTTTTTAAATATAAGGCATCAGCATCGATTAAATAACAATTTGATTGTTTCCTTTTCGATTCTTAATATCAACAATCACTTCCTCTCAGAATAGTCACTTCCTGTTTGCAAGTAGATCAATTATAATTTACAAAAATTGTTGAATGGTCACTGAACGTTAGTAGTAGTAGTAGTAGTAGTAGTAGTAGTAGTAGTAGTAGTAGTAGTAGTAGTAGTAGTAGTCGTGGTGGTGGTGGTGGTGGTGGTGGTGGTCCGTTCTACATTCCTATACTTCTTGAAGCGAATTTTGTGTGTGAGTGTGTGTGAGTGCATTTATGTATGTATATGTGTGTGTATGTATATGTGTGTGTGTGTGTGTGTGCGCGCGCGCGCGTGTGTATGTGTGTGAGTATG
>NC_069006.1:3464507-3467589 GCF_001194135.2 Octopus bimaculoides
AACTACCTTTTTAATTAATAAAACAGTTCTCTCCTTTTTCTTTGTTTTTTTGTTTTTTTCTTAATTAGAAACTAATTAGAGTTCGGAGATTTTCAGCTGCATTAGTTCATTTATATTTCTAGATGTTGGCGCAAGCAATGGCTGTGTGGTTAAGAAACTAGCTTCGTAACCACGTCATTCGGGTTCAGACCAACGGCCCCTCAAACAAATAAGTTCTACAAGAGCCCCAGGCCTACAAATGGATTGTGGGTTAATTTGACAATATATTGATTTCAAATTTTCGTTCAGTTAGCGCTCAACTTACAGGAACTTATTTAATCGAACCCGAAAGAGATGAAAGACGAAGTTGATTTCGGCGGAATTTGAACTCGAAACGTCGACAGACGAAATAATGCTAAGCATTTTAACTACCACATAATATTGGTTTCAAATTTTAGCTCAAGGCCAGCAATTTCGGAAGAGAGGTTGAGTCGATTATATCGACCCCAGTACTCAACTGGTACTTATTTGATCGACCCCAAAAGGGATGAGATGCAAAGTCGGCCACAGCGGAATTTGAACTCAGAATGGATTGGGTATTTGGTATTAATTATATCGCCCTCAGTGACCTATGCCAGTGGCTTTCGTCCTTAGGCGTCCATAGGTTTAAAATGTTTGAGAACCACTACTGGGTACGGTCTAGGGCTAAACACTAACCATCAGTGTCGCCAACAGTAATACAAACACCGTCACCACCAACAACAATAACACATCAACAACCGCAACAACAACATTAATCTCAACAACAATAACAACAACAGTAACACCAGCAGCAGCAACAACAACAACAGCAATACCAACAACAACAAACCCAACAATAATAAGGTCACCAACATCATCAATAGTAAGAACTAAGTTACCACCACCACCAACAACAACAACAACAACAACTCCATCATCGACAACAACTCCAGCACGCCTGGCTGAATGTAGAGATAACATCGATAAAGAGCTTCAGGACCGGAACTGGAAAATAATTGAAGTGTGACTGCGTGGATGATAAAAGGTTAAGTTTTATTTTTGAAAAGTTCAGGTTTCCTTAGAAACTGAGAGATCGGTAAACAGTGAGGGTAAACAAAACAATGAAATATCAAAAGGGCTACAATGTGGTCACCCTGTATGCCAGAAATGGCAGTCAAATCTCTCTCGTTTTCTCTGTCACACCCTTACTTGGATTGGATTTGATTTCCCATGTTCACGCCACTGCAGAACGAGGACCCCCACCATGTTCTTTCCACCCAACCACAGTCTGGTGTGGAGGCCTTGAATTTGAATTTGGGATTAAACTGGTTTGGTGAGCCTGCTCTGTCACACTGGCTCGACATGGCTTGGCAGCGAAGTGCAGCATTTTGGGATTGTCTATGTTCAGTCCACTGCAGAACGAGGACCTCACCAATGTTCTTTCCAGCAGAGAATGGCTTGAGATCAGAATGGTTTGATGAGCCTACTCTGTCACACTGGCTTAGAAGAGAAGTCCTAGCTCTTATTGTTCCAGGCTCTACTCTGACCCGGAGTCGTAGCACCTGTCAGAGTCCCAGCTAGCGGTTAATGATCATCTTAGGGTTTGCCTACTTCTGTAGCTGAAGACTGCGGCGGCCTCTGCAGAAAAAACATTCATACTTCAAAGGAAAGGAGGGCGGCTACAACAACGATTTGTGGATTGCAGAGAACAAGATGCGGCAAGTGAGACATCATGGCCATCCGCTGCAGCCATCTCCATCCCCAGGCGTCTTGACCTCGTTTTGCCACTGGATGGTCACAGACAAGAGAGGGAGAGGTTAACGGTGCGCAACTCTTCTTCACTTGAAACGAAGTCATCGCGCAAGTCATAAGTCATCCTTAAGGATGAATAAATGGTTCTCGTCATTCCGAAGGACGAACATGGAGTGGAGTGGAGTGTAAGTATATTTAGTTGAGTGTGAGTGTAGTTTAGCGAGTGTAAGTGTAGTTTAGTAGAGTGTGGGTGTAGTTTAGTAGAGCGTGATGCTGAGAGGAGTGGAAACGACGTGAATAGGTGGGGGGGATTGAAGTGGGGTGTACAGTGCATGTAAATGAGCATGTGCTTGTGTCTGTGTCAGTGTGTGTATGTGCGTATGTGTATGTGTGTGTATGTGTGTGTGTACGACGGGGTGAGGCGGAAAAGTTCCTGGCTTTGAGTAAAAGAGAAAACCAGGAGATCAGTTAATCGTGATTTTATTCAAACAGATTCCCCTCTCAGATTCACAAACATATTGCAGCGGTCCTTCAGTTTTTCTAAGCGCTGTAAAGGACTTCAAAAGGTCGAGCCTCAACCAAGCCAACTACATTTACATCCACTAAACTACACTTACACTAAACGTTCGTCCGTCGGAGTGACGAGAACTATTTATAAATCATTAATGACTGATGACTTGCGCAATGGCTTAGCTTTTGTGATCCCCTTAAATCAAGGGACTTTTCAGCAGCCCCTTACATCCATGTATGCATGAATGAGTAATGTGTGTGTATCTGTGTGTGTGTGTATGTGTCTGCCTCTGTGTATGTGTATACCACCTGGTCGTGGCTTACCTGTCTTTCTAAATGACACACCTGACGAAATATTACCTTCAATTTTCTTTTTCTGTTTTTAAGTAGTGCGGCCCGCCTAATTGATGAACCATATTTGATGCGGCCCACTTCTCGATAAAACGGTTGCCTATTCCTAGTATAGTTGGATAGTGTAAAGCAGAGTCGGGTGGGGGTCAGGAACTGTATATATATGTGGGGACGGGAGAATATCGAAGGTGTGCAAGGGAGGTGTAAGGAATGTAGAGGTGTTGGGGATGGTGTGAAAATACCTATAGGAGAGGAGAGGCAGGTGTGGGAGGAATGGAGGGAGAGAGGAATGGAAGGGGTGAAGTATAGTATTGAATTCTAGGACGGCAATTCTCTCTGAACATAGATATATGAAATATTGTGTTTTGTAGGGAAACAACAAATCAATGCTTCAGATGTATCACAATTATATCTACCAATCTACTTTAACACACACACACACACACACACACACACACACACACACACA
>NC_069006.1:3467599-3470160 GCF_001194135.2 Octopus bimaculoides
ACACACACACACACACACACACACACACACACACACACACACGTACTAATTCACACATTCAAATACGCACACATACGCACACATACGCCTACATACTCATTCGCAGAGACACACACACATATATACACTCGTGCTCATTCATACACCTACATACGCATAAATACACGTTCACATACACACATACACATATAGAGGCACACACACACACAGACACACATTTACACACGAACATACACATGTATAAACACACAGTAACACACATACACACACACACACACATATATATATATATACACACACGCACACATTCACTCACAGTGGTACACACCCACAAATGCACACACACACATACACACATACACGCATACTTATTCATGCACTCACACATACACACAAACACTCACTCACACACACTCACACACACTCACACACACACTCACACACACGCATACGCATTTAGACACACATGCACATATATATTTATTCACACACTCATACAGATGCATAAACACACTCAGACACGCACACACACACGTGCACACAGACAGACAGACACACACATACATACGTGCACACAGACAGACAGACAGATACACACACACACACACACACACACACACACACTGACATACTCATTTAGATACACATACACATGCACATACGTACAGACACATACATATTTATTTACACGCTCATACAGACTCACAAACGCACTCACACACACACAGGTACGCATGCACACACACACAAATAAACACACAAACACACACACACAAATACACATTTACATATACACATATTTACACAGATACATATACACATGAATACACATACAGACACAAGTACAAATACGTATTTATTCACCCTCTCATACAGGCGCACAAACACACACACACACACATACAAAAACACACAGCCACAAATACACACACACACACACACACACACACAAACACAGTCACGCGCACGCGCACTCATACACACGAATGCCCTTAAAATAGAAATTAATCGATAAATTTGTGAAGAATTCACTGCCAAGAATTTGGAGCAAATGTTTATTAGCAAAATACCAAATATACCATTCCATCATATCCTTTTCTTCTTTCTTTCTTTTTCTCTTTCTTTCGTTCGTTCCTTCTTTCTTTTCTTTCTTCCATATCTGATGCTAGATTCTATTATTTTTATATTTTGGACTGCTGACATATCTATCAATAACATATCGATTCTCATACACTTATTATAACAACAAAAACAACAACAACAACAACAATGAAACTCGTAATAATAAAAGATGCAAGCATGACTAAGTGGTAAGACGTTTGCTTCCCAAAACACTTGGTTCCGGGTTCATTCCGCAGTAGATATCGATAGAGTAATCACCAGGCTTACAAAGAATAAGTCCAGGGGACGAGTTTTTCAACTAAAAGGCGGTACTCCAGCGTGGCCACACTCAAATGACTGAACAAAGTAAAAGATGAATATGTGTGTGTGTGTGTGTGTGTGTGTGTGTGTGTGTGTGTGTGTGATTATACATTAGGTCGTCAAGCATGAAATTTGTAGTAAGGTATATGGTAAACTTTGACAGCTGCTTATTTTGCCCCACTATTATATTTTGACAATCTTTACTTTTTGTTAGAACGCTGACACATCTATTTCTTTATTCCAACTCATTTTGCGCTTCATAAAGTATTTATAAATCGTTTTTTGCTATTTTTGTTTAGAGATGGATAAGTCGGAAATTCGTACAGTTTTGAAATATGAGTTCTTTCTTATGAATACGGCATCACAGACAGCTCGGAATATTAATGGAGTATTTCATTCTAATGCTATTACACAGCAGGCAGTATCAAATTGGTTTGCAAAATTTCGTTCTGGTAACTTTGACCTTACAAATGAACAACGCTGTCGACCAGAAACAAAAGTGGATAATGGTCGAACTGAAAGCCACCGTCGAGTCAGATCCATCTCAAAGCGCCCGTGAATTATCGTTGTTGTTTGGTGTTAGCAAGCAAACAATATTGACTCACCTAGTTCAAATTAGTTAAGTGAAAAAGTTGGATTCCACATGAACTCAAAGAAAATCAGAAACAGCCACGTTTGAAAGCCTGCATTATGCTACTTTCTCGTCACAAAAATGAATAATTTTTGAATCGAACTGTAACATGGGATGAGAAATGGATCCAATACAACAACCGTAAACGTTCAGCACAATGGTTGGACAAAGACGAGCCACCAAAACACAGTCCAAAAAGCAAAATTCATCAAAAGAATCTGATGGTGTGTGTTTGGTGGTCTGGCGCATTATGATTTCATTAAACCTGGCTCATCAATCACGGCCGAAGTATACTGCAGCCAGCTGGACCAAATCATGCAGAAACTTACAAGGAAACAGCCTAGATTATTCAACAGATTCACTCCTATTTTATTGCAAGACAACGCCAGGCCACACATCGCAAAAGTGACATTGGCGAAACTACAGGAGTTGGAGTTGGAAGTTCTCCATCATCCACCTTACTCACCTGATCTTCCCCCCCCCCCCACTCATTACCACTTCTTCCAGA
>NC_069006.1:3471884-3472522 GCF_001194135.2 Octopus bimaculoides
GATGAATAAAACTATTCCTTGTATTTATAAAACATTAGCAAACTTTTTTTACTTTTCTACATATTTCACACTTGATGACCTAATATATATATATATATCGCTAGCCACTAAACCTTTTTCTATTTTCTCCCCTGTTTATTTCTGTGCTCCTTGCTGTCGAAGAGCGTAGGCTCGAAACGTAAAAGAGACATACAAGGAAGCCGAACGAAAACAAACATGGAGGGTCATTAGACCCGAACGAGAGGAAAATAGTGAACGCTGTGAGAAACATTTTTTGAAACGTCCGTGCAGGAAAAGAAAGATGGTCACGTGAGGAAAAGAAAGATGCATGATGATCACGAGTGAGCAACGAGAGAAGGAGAGAGAAAGAGGGAGAAGAGAAAGAAGGGGAGAGAGAGACAGATAGAAAATGGTGAAGGAGGAATGGGGAGAAAAAAGAAATTATAGAAAGATGGAGGAAGAAAACAGTATAGAGTAGAGTCGCATCAAAAAGGTGACGATAAACTTTCTTGGAAATGGATGCGTCGCGTTCAATTAAATAATAAATTATATATATATATATATGCATATATGGGTACAGGACGTCACCAACGGTGCAAATAACATGAAATACGTAAACAAGAAAAATGGAAAACAGG
>NC_069006.1:3475081-3475975 GCF_001194135.2 Octopus bimaculoides
GTGTGTGTGTATGTGTGTATACGATGGGCTTCTTTCAGTTTCCGTCTACCAAATCCACTCACAGGTTCTTGGTCGAAGATACTTTCCCAAGGTGCCAGGCAGAGAGACTGAACCCAGAACCATGTGGTTCGGAAGTAAGCTTCTTACCACACAGTCACTCCTCTGCATATTGATATCAGGTGGTAATTGCTGACTGATTCACATATTATACACAATATAATACAACAAAGGCTGTTGGATCATATCAATACGAAACAATAGCAAACTTTAGATCATCCAACTGGTGCGTTGAGTTCTTGAGTAAAACACTTCACCTTCTACTGCTCTGCGATCGCTTCGACATCTGACGTATAACACACGTTGGTGCACCTGGTCAGACAACATTGATTTGATGGAGGAGGGAGTACAGCACAGATCATTTGTGCAGGCTATTCAGCAGGAAATTGCAGATCGGTCTTTCTCGGATTACGGGAGCCTGTTTAGTGAAAATATGAATGATAAAAAACATCATTTATAACAGATTTTAGTATAAAGAGTAAAATAGAATCCAATGAGAAAAACAAATCCAACGTTTCAGACAATTCTTCTTCAGGGAAACTTCACAGAAATATATATGTGTGTATGTGTGTGTATACATACATGTATGTATGTATATGTATGTATATACACACATACATGCATAGATACACACACACACACATACATACATATATATATATATATATATATATATATATATATATATATAACAAAACAGGAAACTGGAAATCTTTGGGTATTATTTATTCTCCATTACACATGTTTCATTTTCTAATAGGAATTACGAAGTTTTATATCTTAGTCATGCAAGGAATTTCGGATTAGAAATTCATTACACAGAGAAATTAAATAATG
>NC_069006.1:3476177-3477487 GCF_001194135.2 Octopus bimaculoides
AATTAAATCTTCTGCTAAACTGATATAGATGGCGCTAAGAAGAAAGGGAGAGAGGGGGAGAGAGGGGAAGGGGTGATAGGACTAGCGATGAGAGGAGCCGATGAGAATAAGTGATGCGGGAGACGAAAAGAGAACAGGGAAGACAGACGCAATGAGAGTTGCAATAGAGATATAAGGAGAGATGAATGAGAAAGATGATGATGATGATGATGATGACGACGACGACGAAGATGATGATGATGATGATGATGATGGCGACAATGATGATGATGATTGAATGTGTGTGCGTGCGAGTGTGTATGCGTGTGCGTACATGTGTGATAAAGGGGGCGGGGAGGGGGAACTGAGTGAGACACACAGAGAAAGGGTGAGTTGAATATATCAGTGTGTATGCGTGTTTGAGTGTGTGTGTGTGTACACGCGCGTGTGTGATGGTGCGTGGCCCGGTGATTAGGGGTGTTGGACTAACGATCGTAAGATGGTGGTTTCAATTCCCAGAGCGGCGGTGTGTTGCCTTCTTGAGCAAAAGAGAACCCACTTCATTTCGCGTTACACCAGTCCACTCAGGCGCAAATGGGGTAACCCTGCGATGGACTGCCGTCCCGTTCGGGGTGGTTGTTGGCCTACTCGCCTAGCCAGTGGGCAAGCCAACAGTGGCACTCCAAAACTACAACGATACGAAGAAGCGCATTGTGATCAGCGGTGTATAACAAACGATAGTCTAGTCGATACAGTGATACGGAGATATGTGTGTATGCGTGTGTGTGTGTGTGTGTATACAGAGAAAGAGAGAAAGCGAGAGAGGGAGAAGGAAAATTCTCAAACTTGATGTAGAACAGATTGAAATAAGAGCTAGGAAGATGGGGGTATCATAACAAAACAGAGGTTCAGCACTGTGGTGACAAAAAGCAACAGGCGATAGTTACACGCAAACGAAAAAGAGGAAGATATGAGCATGTGCGCACACACAGACACACATGCACACACAGACACACATGCACACACAAGCTTTCTCAAACATAAAGTAGGTATAGGTATGTTTTTTTTCATGTGTGTATATGTGTGTATGTGTGTGTATGTGTGTGTATTTATGCATGTATACACATCTTTTATCCTTTTTTTACTTGTTTCACTCATTAGACTGCGGCCATGCTGAGGCATTGCCTTGAAAGGTTTTTTTCTTGATCCTTATTTTATTTTTTAAAGCTTGAAGATACAAGGATGTAAACAAAGCAACACCGCTTGTCAAGCGGGAGTGCGGAGAGAAAAACAAGAACAAAGACGCACACACACACACACACACACACACA
>NC_069006.1:3479142-3479699 GCF_001194135.2 Octopus bimaculoides
TTCTCAAACATAAAGTAGGTATAGGTATGTTTTTTTTCATGTGTGTATATGTTTGTGTGACTGTGTTTGTCCCGATGGTGGTGTGTTTACGTCCTCGTAACTTAGCGGTTCGGCAAAACAGACCGATAGATTAAGTACTAGGCATCCAAAGAATAAGTCCTCGATTTGCTCGACTAAAGGCGGTGCTCCAGCATGGCCACAGTCAAATGACTGAAACAAGTAAAAGAGTATTATAAAAAAGTTATGAGAAAGTTGGTATGGGGCACTAAACAGTAGTTATACACTACCTTTGCATCCTCCCATCCCTCCGTCTTTCGATGAATTAATAATGCAGGGGAGAGAAATCTGTCAGGACACATATTTTTGTTTCGCTTTCATTAAAAAAAATTCTATAATCGAAAATTTGTATAATTTTTCTCACCATTTAATGTTCACAAGTAAATAGCTTTTTTTTTTTTTTATCAATATTGACATCTAGAATACGTTTCAGTTATTTACATCCACAATGGAAAGTCATAATTACAGAAAATATGAGTTGGGGTCCTACAGACGTTTTT
>NC_069006.1:3480447-3483940 GCF_001194135.2 Octopus bimaculoides
TATATATATATATAAGATAAATATATATATATAAACATATATATAAACATAAATATATATAGTTAACAGGAAAGAGAAGCAAAAAGACAAAAACCCAAACACCAAAAGGAAAAGCGAAGCAGCATAAGTATAGAAACAGACAGAGCCCAGGTTGCATGTAAATTCTACGTAAATGGCACCTGCTGGCATGGAGAAACAGGAGCGGGCTACAGCTTTACCCATCCCAAAACTTACCAAACTTATGAGAAAAACAAAACAAGGAAACTTGAAACAAAAACAGCAAAAACATAGAGGGATATCATCAAGCATGGATCTGCGGAAAAATACTGCTGCAGTTGAAGAAACCCGTCTGAAAAGAGCAGGAAAAGAGATCAAGGCATGCATTCTGCACCCTTCAAAAGTCAATATGCAGAGGCTGTACGAACTGCAGCTATCAAACAATCTTTTTTGAACATGGCCCAGAAGATAATGCAGCAGCTGACATGGATGCACAGAATGCAGACTCAAAGCCCTGCATTCCAATGCACAAGGCCACCCCAGGTGACAGGCCCAGGATGGCCACCACTAACACCTACCCCGATATCGCACCCATACTCCTACTGAATATTGGAGGTTTGTTACAACTCAGCAACAGAGGTAAAATTCTCTATCTAAAAGAACTTGCTACATGCAATCAAGCAATATGCATGGCACCCACTGAAACGCATCTAGCCCCTGATGTAACAGATGCAGAAGTGCACATACCTGGGTTTGGTGTATTTTATACAGACAGAAGAGAAAGAAGCCACGGCGGAGCTGCTATGTACGTCCGTGAAGACGTCACACCTCTTGTATTATTGTCACATTCAAACTGTTTGTGACACCTTAATAATACATAGCAAACTGATATTGTCCAGTAGGTCCCAAAAAATTTTTGGGAAAAATTAAACATATAAGCACAAGTCATGTTTTCTATGTAGTGCCTCATGTGTATATGTTAATCTAGGCTATTCCGCTGATGATAGTTGGCCTTGCAAAATAATTTATTTTGTTAAGATAACTTGAAACCTGGTTCAGTATATAGATGGTAAATGTTTTTATTTTTCATTCCTTTTCAAAATTATCCCTGTAGAGCTTTGGCTGCTCTTTCTAGCGGGTTAGATGTCCTATTATAGGCATCTCTGATGTGTTTTAAATGTACACTGTATTTTAAATGAATAATATATAGTCTATTGACTAATTTTTTCTTCTCGCTAGACCACCAGTAGTAAATTGAATTTCTAAAATTTTTTTGCTACACTGAGATTTATTGATATATATATATATATATATATATATATATATAAACATATAGACATATACCCAAACATCTGAATGTGTACGTGTCATTTATCTTTCCCTTGTTTCAGCCTGTAATTTGTGGCCATGCTTGAGCACTATCATTAGTCTTACTTAATCCACCCTTCTTTGCATTTCGTGAATGAGAGATTTTGAAGTTGATGCTTCTCAATTGTCTTTCTTGTTGTGAAGTAAGCTGATTTGGAATTATTCAAGATAGTTGAAGATCCACTTGCTATTCGAAAACATTTACGTTCACACAGGTCTTTCAGTCAGTGTCTGACTCTTAAATCTGAGTGGTGTCTAGTCCTCAATCTGGATGGTAAGGATAGGATCTCTAACGTTATCCAGCGGCATTTTGTTCAGAGATCTGATGCCAAAGTTTAGTGCAAGTCCTTCCAGAATCTCCCAGGCATATATTATTGTAGATTGTTCCCATCTTTGCTCTCGGGAGCAAAGTCCTAACTTTTCCAGCTTTTCCCCAGGAGCTGATCTGTTCTGCATGAAGCAGCATTGGTTTTATGTGCGAGATGTTTTATGTGCGAGATGTTTTCATTATGGGCTATCTAGGCTTAAATATCGGCTCTTCAGCCCTTTCGGTTCCAGCAGGTCACATAACCTAGTGATTAGCTAAAATTGTTGTTTGTATTGGTCGGCTTCCAGCAGCGCAACAGTTCATTTTTCCTTGCGCGGGAAATTAATCACCAGCTCCTGGGAGCCTACTAGTCCCTATAAAGATGGTAGTCCTTGACTACTCTAGGTCTTTGGCACAAGCCACTGACCACATGCAGCTCATCTCAGACAATGTATCTGACACCAGCCAGTCTCCGCTTTCATCTCTACCAGACACCTGCCTACATCATTAAACACTGTATAAACACTACACATCCAACAGACCAACGGCTGCCTCTACACAGCACCAAACAGAACGTCAACTTTGTCTACAGATCAACAGTCCAGCCTAGCCATGAAATTGCTCATGCATCTTTTACTTGTTTCAGTCATTTGACTGCGGCCATGCTGGAGCACTGCCTTTAGTTGAGCAAATCGACCCCAGGACTTATTCTTTGTAAGCCTAGTACTTATTCTATCGGTCTCTTTTGCCGAACCGCTGAGTTACGAGGACGTAAACACACCAGCGTCGGTTGTCAAGCGATGTTGGGGGGACAAACACAGACACAAACAAATACACACACATATACATATATACGACGGGCTTCTTTCAGTTTCCGTCTACCAAATCCACTCACAAGGCTTTGGTCGGCCCGAGGCTATAGTAGAAGACACTTGCCCGAGGTACCACGCAGTGGGACTGAACCCGGAACCATGTGGTTGGTAAGCAGGCCACTTACCACACAGCCACTCCTACGCCTTTTTTTCTTTTCCTGTATGGCAATCATTGTATTTTATAACGGAGAATAACCTGTCACTTACCAGTTCATTTCATCTCAAGTCGTATATCATTTCCACATTTTCCTTTATTACCAACCTTCGTTATAGGTTCCTTCATGTGCTGCCATTGATTTTACACTGTGGTGACCATAATTGGGAATAATAGTCTAGATGGCTGAAGACAAATACCCTTTAGAGAACCATCTTGGTTTCCTGCCCTTTTTTTCTATTAAGTTCTTAGAATCCATCTGGTCAGCTGCCATTATTTCCTTGTCCACTTACCTATCTGTACAGTATAATAATAATGGTTTCAAATTTTGCCACAAGAGCAGCAGTTTTGTGGGGAAGGGATGAGTCATTTACATTAACCCCAGCGTTTAACTGGTACTTATTTTATCGACACTGAAAGGTTGAAAGATAAAGCCGACCTCAATGGAATTTGAACTCAGAATGTAATGATGGGCAAAATACTGCTAAGCATTTCGCTCAGTGCACTCATGATTCTGCCAGCTCACCGCCTTCTTCTTCTTCTTAATAATAATAATAATGACGACGACGACGACTCCAACCACGAGTCTGCTACCCTAACCACTGGGCCATTGCGCCTCCACTCACCAAAGAAATAACCAAACACAATTTGGAATAGTTGCATTGTTTTTTTGTTTTTTTTAATTTTTAAAATTTTATTCATCTTTAAAAAGTTAATGACGTAGGAGTGGGTGGGGGAGTTGCAATTAAATTACATCCAATGAAAAGGAGAAAAAAAAAAGAACAATTTACTTTT
>NC_069006.1:3485472-3487694 GCF_001194135.2 Octopus bimaculoides
TTAGCACTAGAGAAGAGGTAGGTCGTCCTATGTAACAATATTAAAGAGAAATGATAATAAGAAGAAGAAGAATAACGATTTCTTTTTCTTTGCCACCAGGGCAACAATAACCATAATAATGGTTTCAAATTTTGCCACAAGGGCAACAATTTTGAGGGGAGGGATGAGTCGCAGTGTTCAACTGGTACTTATTTTATCAACCCCCAAAAGGATGGTAAAGTCGACCTTGGCGGAATTTGAATTCAGAACGTACCAACGGGCAAAATACCGCTAAGCATTTAGTCCAGCATGCTAACGATTCTGCCAGCTCGCCATCTTAATAATAATAATAATAATAATAATAATAACAATGAGGGTTTCAAATTTTGGCCCAAGGCCATCAGTTTTACAGGGAAATGGATAAGTCAATTCTACTGACCCCAAACAGTGCTCAACTGGTACTTAATTTATCAACCTGGGAAGGATGAAGGGCAAAGTTGACCTCAATGTGATTCAACCTAAGAACTTCAAGGGCCAGATGAAGGGCACTGCTAAGCAGTTTGACATTCTAACAATTCTGTCAGCTCACTACCACCACAATAATAATAATAATAGTTCCAAATTTTTCCACAAGGGCAGCAATTTGAAGTAAGTCGATTACATCGACCCCAGTGTTCAAATGGTACTTATTTTATCGACCCCGAAAGGATGAAAGACAAAGTCAACCTAGGAAGACTTTGAACAATAATAATAATAATCCTTTCTGCTATAGGCATAAGATCTGGAATTTGTGGGGAGAGGGGGATAGTCGATCACATTGACCCCAGTACTCAACTGGTACTTATTTTTATCGACCCCGAGAGGATGGAAGGCAAAGTTAACCCCAGCAGAATTTGAACTCAGAACGTAAACACAGACGAAACGCTGCTAAGCATTTTGCCCCAGAATGCTAACAATTCTGCCAGCTCACTGCCTTAATAATAATAATAATAATAATAATAATAATAATAATAATAATGGTTTCGAATTTTTGGCATACAGCCAGTAAGTTTGTGGGAGGGGGCTAAGTCAATTACACCAGTCCCCAGTATTCAGTTGGTACTTATTTTATTGACCCCGAAAGGATGAATAGGCAAAGATGACCTTAGTGGGATTTGAACTCAGAATCTAAAGATAAATGAAACGTTGCTAAGCATTTTGCCCAGCGTGATAATGATTCTGCCACACACCACTTTAAAATATCGATAATCCTTTCTACTTAAGACACAAGGCCTAAAATTTGGGGGGGGGGGGACTAGTCTGATGACATCGACTCCCGGTGTTCAACTGGTCTTTATTTTACCAACCCAGAAAGGATGAAAGGCAAAGTTGACCTTGGTGGTATTTGAACTCAGAATGCAACTATTTTGCCTGCTGTGCTAACCATTCTGCCAAGCTCACCACCTTCAATAATAATAATAATAAGTTATTCGTGTCTTTTTACACTGTCATTGTAACTGAATAAAATTTCATTCAAACTGTTTTACAAAACAAAAATAATATATTTAAATTAGAAATTTTGCCTTGGCAAAGCCACTCAAAATTAAGTGACATTAGTTAAAAAACAAAAATATATATAATTAAGAGGGTATTTGATAAAATATTTCATTTAATTTTCCTTCCTGATGATAATAACAGCAAAAACAATTAGCATCTCACAAATTACATTAATTAGCCACATTCATCAAGTATAGTTTTAATTAATTTTAATTTGGTATATTAATTTATATATTTTTATGTAAACCACCCCTCACAACTACACTTTTTATTTTATTTTTGGCTTTGTTTATAATTTAAATATTTAAATATGTAAATAGATATTATATAAGTGTGTGTGTGTATAAGTGTGTATGTAATACTTGTGCATGTGAATATATACATATTACACAGTATGTGTAAGTATTTATATACGTTGATATATATACATACATGCACACACACACACACATATATATATACAGGGTGTCCATAAAGTCTAGGTACATGGAGTAAATAAAATTATAATATAAACAATTAGATATAAGAAATAATAATTTCTTACAGTATGTGTTAATCCCCATGTGGGTACATGGAGTAAATAAAATCATAACATAAACAATTAAATATTAAAATAATAATTTCTTAAAGTATGTGTTAATCCCCATGTACCCAGACTTTGTGGACACCTTGTGTGTATGTGTATATATATATATATATATATATAT
>NC_069006.1:3487863-3488950 GCF_001194135.2 Octopus bimaculoides
AAGAGTGAGCAATCTTGCAATGTCCCTTTTCAGGAAACCAGACCTTTGCTCCTTAAAGACTAACCTTGACTTTTTTATTAGGAGGAGGGAGAAGAGATTTGTGTAGTAGCTGATTTAACCATTTACAACAGTCTACTCATTTTATATTCACACCAGCTATATCCAGCCTCTTACACCTGCCCTACAATGTCATTCTAAAAATAAACAATCACATCATTGAAATCTCAAAGCTATGAGATAATACAGGATTAATTCAAAACAATGTGAATAAATAAGGATTACATTTGGCAGAATAATCTGAATGCTAAACGGTTAAACCAGCCATATCCTGCCCAAATATTTTACCTGTCTTATGTTCAAACTGGCCAGATCTGGCCTCTCACACCTAATTGACAAAGTCAATCTAAAAATAAACAATCACATCATCGAAATCTTGAAGCTACAAGATAATTCATGGATAATCTAAAATAATGCAAATAAATAAGCATTACATTTGACAGAGAAATCTGAATGCCAAAGAGGTAAACCAGTCAATCCCAGCCCAGATATTCTACCTGTCTTATGTTCAAACTGGCCATATACAGCCTCTCACACCTGCCCTACAATGTCAATCTAAAAATAAACAAGGACAGCATTGAAATCTCAAAGCTATGAGATTAATGCATGATTAATTGAAAACAATGTGAATAAATAAGCTTTACATTTGATAAAGTAATTGGAATGCTAAAGGGTCCAAGCTGGGAACAGTGGAAGGCATAAAACTCAATCTTCTCTTAACCCGTATTTCAGTTGATCAACTGATTGAATTGCAGGGTTACGTGGCTGAGTATTCCACAGACATGTGTAATCCTCAAGCTAAATCAGCATGAAGCAATATGTAACAAGAATGGGTGTTTAAATTATAGCTATAATCCATCCAACAGGATTTCACATGGTTTCTGCCCAGCCATTTTCACTCACAAGACTGAAGGCTAACTACGCCATGTGGTGAGATTGAACTCTGGACTTCATTGTTGAAAAGTGAATACATATATATATATATATATGTATATATATATATATATGTATATATATATATATATATATA
>NC_069006.1:3489357-3491142 GCF_001194135.2 Octopus bimaculoides
TCTGTAAAAATATATGACACTTATTCGGTAGCCATGATAAAACTCTGAGTTTCGGATGTCAGGGCAGAAACCCACGCCGCCATCTCTTCAGTTATCTGGCCATTGAAAATGCCGGCGTTGGTTTCCACCCTGACATCCGAAACTCAGAGTTTTATCATGGCTACCGAATAAGTGTCACATATTTTTACAGATAAATTCCTCTATTTACATAATATCGAGGTCTCTTTCTTTCTTTTGTTGTCTTTTCTATCAACATATATACATATATATATATATGTATGTATATACACAAACACACATACATACATACAAGCACGTCTATATGTTTGTGTGTGTATGCATGTGTGTGTGTGTGTGTGTGTGTGTGTTGTAACAAATATACACGTTTATTCATGATATAAAGGTTTGTAAAAAGGAAGAAAAAAATATTAAAACTTTCTGAAAGAAAAGAAATTAAATTTATAAAAAAAAAAAAAATACTGTTTTTCAGAGAGAAAAGACAAAAAAGAGAAAGAAAGAGAAAAAGAAAAAGGAAATGGAAAGAAAAATATTAAAAAAAAAAAACATAAAATAAACACTACAAGTTCATAATTTGACGTATTTTCCTTAAAAACAAAGAGGAACAAAACAATAATTTTTCCCTCTTTGTGCTGTAAAAATATAAAGCTATGGTCATGAAAATGAACACGGAGTCTGAATTTTGGAGGTAGATGATGATGACGATGATGTTGATGATGTAGATGATGTTGCTGTCGACGTTGATGCCGGAGGCGTGATTATTTCAGCCATTTGTGGGTCTGTGCATTTTCCCAGAATCATCTGTAGCATCAGGATTTCGTGCTGTCGCTCCTCCTGGCGCCGTTTATCCTCAAGCTCGGATTCCAGCTTTATGCGTTTCTCCTCCTGCTCAAAGAAAGCGTTCTGCAGTTCCAGCTGCTTGTCCATGAACGTCTCGATCATCTGTGACAGAGTCTGCTCCATGGCAGTAGGCTTCCTTTTCTGTTTACCTGTGGAGCACAAAGGAAAAAGGAAGAAAAAAAAACTATATAAGATACAAAACAAAAAAAATTTAGAGGTGCGGGAGAGTAGTTAAGAGGTTTGCTTCCCAACCACATGGTCTCTGGTTCAGTTCCACTACACAAGTGTCTTCTACTATAGCCACAGACCACCTGAAGCCTTGTAAGAGGATTTGGTATGTGGAAACTGAAAGAAGCCCATAATACACACACACATATATAAAAGTGAACTTCAGGTTAGTTAAAATGTATTTGTGACATATTTCAAATTCTTAAGGCAAAGTCACTGCAGTTACCATAGATAAAAATTTGTTATGGTAAAACGTATAAAAAAAACACCATATATGCCCAGTGTTTCCACCTGTTGGATTTCCAGATACAGCATTTCTAGCCCACTAGAGGTTATCAATAAGAAATACTAAAGAGAGATAACTCTGGGCAGATTTAAAGATGTAACTTTAACTAAAACACAGTCAACACTGATTGATTGAGTTGTGGTATTAGACTGCCAGGTCAGGAGAAATTTATCAGTATCCATGCTAAGCAGTACTTGCTGGTGATACTGCTTGATCACCACCAAGATCAGATTGGAGTCAGATCAGATTGGAGTCTGGTGCAGCCTCTTGGCTTGCCACTCAATCAAACCATCCAACCCCTGCCAGCATGGAAAGCGGACGTTAAACGATGATGATAATATATATATGTATATATATGTGTGTGTGTGTATATATATATATATATATATATATATATATATATATATATATAT
>NC_069006.1:3491575-3493157 GCF_001194135.2 Octopus bimaculoides
TATATATATATATATATATATATATATATATATATATGTATATATACTCACACACACACATACACATGATTATAGCGCCCATGCGGCAACACATAAGACCTGTATGGTGTCACATAAAAGTGTCTGTGTGGTGCCACATAAAAGCATCCAGAATATTCTTTGAAGTGGTTGGCATATTAGAGAGGGCATCCAGCCATAGAAACCATGCCCAATCAGACTGGAAACTGGTGCAGCACACTGCCTTGCCAGACATTGAAGGATGATGATGATGATGATGATGATGATATATAGATATATATGACAAGGTCAGGCTATTCAATTTGCCCCCAGTTTAGTTCAGTTACATGATGTTGATAAGCCACTAAAATGGTGAAAAATTCAAGTCCATTGCTTATGAATGGGAATTGGGGTGAGTTGTCTCCACCTGTCTATGATAACTTTTAGATGCTTTAACACTCGGCGCTTTGAGAGATTCATCTTCTCCACATAAAATCGACTGGCAAACAAGCAAAACACATACATTGTGTGTGTGTTCAATAATATACACCAAACAGAAAAAGAAATGACAGACATGTGTGACAGTGAAAGAGGTTTAAATTTCATTCTGTCAGAGATAAATTTTGATAAATCTGATAAAGTAAATTTCTTGGATGCACTTTGACCACAGTCTATGGTTGTTGTCATGTGTTCTGGTAGTGGGCGGATCCAGCACATCGAGATTGTAGGGCATGACACGGTCAATACTGTGTATGAACTCCATGGGTGTTCAAAATGGTCATACACCATTGGTACATGGAGTGCATGAGGCGGTTCACAAAAGCCATTGGCACCTGTGACCACACCCTGAGGAAAGCTGCCTCCAGTTCCACACCTGATTCAGCAATCTCTGGATTTCATCCCACAGGTGTTCAACTGGGTTCAAATCCAGGCTGAGAGCCAGCCACGGCATGGTCCTGATGTTGTGCTGACGCAGGAAGTCCACAGTGACCCTGGCTGTGTGGGAGAGAGAGCATTGTCCTACTGGAACACGTGGCTATGGTGAGGTGCAAAGAAGGGCATGATGTGAGATCTTAGGAATTGGTCAACATTGCACTGCACTGTGATGCCATTCCCTCTGCCTGCACCAACATTTTGGAACACATGGGGCCCAATTCTCTGATTCAGGTCTATAGCACCCCAAACCATGATGCTTTGGCCACCCCACGGGTCTTTCTTCGTGACACATGCGTCTCTGAAGCATTTACCCCCTCCAACGCCACACCCTCACTCTTCCATCCAAGATGGAAATGCAGTACTGGCTCTCATCAGAGAAGACTATCGGCCTCCATTGTTGATGCTGCCAATGTTGGTGCTGTGTTGCCCACTGTAGTCGTGCCTGATGATGGCAGGCGGTGAGGAGAGGCGCTTGAGCAGGATGACAGCAACGCAGGTTGTTGGCAGCCAGTCGACGTTGTACAGTGTCATCGCTGACGGGTCACTGTCCAGTGCCAATGGTCTTGCGAGCTATCACGCTGGCTAGTCTGAAGTGATCACGGAGGTGTTGCAGGTGGATAAAGTGGTCCTGTCTGGGCATGGTCACCCG
>NC_069006.1:3493226-3493739 GCF_001194135.2 Octopus bimaculoides
GGGGGGGGGGGGGCCCTCTGCAGGCACAGTTTGCAGTGCTGCTGGTGTTGTATTGCTATTGCAGGCAACAGATGGTGCTGACATGAACATTGTAAGCATTCTCAACAACCAGGGCATGCTGCCCTGCTTGCAATCGGCTGATAGCTTGTTCCCTTTGCACTGCTGACAATTGGGTCATACCTGATGCGTCCAAATTACGAATGCCAGGGACACGGTTCAAGTTGATGTTTATTCCCATAACCTCCACAAGATGCACGTGCATTTTGGCTTTCATGACAATTGTTTGCGACTGCCAACCATGGCATTCAATGCAGCTGCATTTTGGTGTCTTGCTTCAGGGAAAGTTGAAAGGTTACCTGCAATTTGGGTCTCAGCCATAAACCAGCACAACTTGGAATATTTACACTTACATCTCCGAAATAAATGCTCACAATTTACCATATAAAAATGACATTTAAAAACATCACATTTCTTTTGTGGTTCAGTGTATATAAATATATATATACATATATA
>NC_069006.1:3494220-3501806 GCF_001194135.2 Octopus bimaculoides
AAGCTTCTACTCATGTAAAATCCGCACCCAAAAGTTTTCAGAATTGCCAATATGGCCAGGGAGAAAAGGTTTTCAGTTTAGTTGTATTTAGCATAATTTCACTTACTTATGATTAGATTTTATTAAGTTAAAGAAGTGATTTTAAATTCTCAATCGCAGAATAATGCTAATAATATAGCCTGAACAGGATAAACTACCCCTATTTTGCAGAGAAAAGTGTACGTCGCTAGCTGTGGACTCGAACTCACATCTCCGTGATTACATGTCACGATGCTTTGACCAATTAAGCTAAACTACCCACTACAAATATATAAGTTATATAAATCTCGCTTTATGAGACGCTCTCATAAGTTAAATTCCAATCACAAGAAACGTAAATAAACAAACGAAGTTTGCTTTTAGAAGCATTGAGATGTCTAAAAAGTTAAATTTTATTAAATTTTCAATAAATAAAAATAATTTCTGTTTAACAGGTATTACATTGAAAGCTATTAAATTACAAAGTGTTTGTGTCAGTCCATTTTACTCACTCGGTACACCCTCCTTTATGAAACTGACAATGGCAGTCTGCTTTAGTCACTCAGTATACCCTCCTCTTCCCTTGATGTTATCATTCCAATAATAAAAATAAACAAATGAAAAATATGAAGATGACAGTGTGTGTGTGTGTGTTTGCATGCATGTAACTGTATGAGATAGTGTGTTTGTGTGTGTATGTGTAACTGTATGAGATTGTGTGTGTTTGTAAGTGTACATAACTGTGGAACATAAAGAGCATTCAGCACACTCTGTTAAGTGGTTGGCATTAGGAAGGGCATCCAGCTATAGAAACCATGCCAGAACAGACAGCTGGAATTTGGACAGTCCCCCCCCCCTACTAGCCAGCTCCGTGTCAAACCATCTAACCCATGCCAGCATGGAGAGCAGATGTTAAATGATGATGATGATGATGATGATGGTTGTATACTGTAAGCATATATCTTCTTCTTTCTTGCCTTTAACACTCCAACGCGGAGTATAGACCACTTGTAATTGAATTCCATGTCGCATAATTTCTCACTTCTGTACTTATACTCTGCCATGAATGTCCCCCTTTCTCTAGTTCCTTTTGTGTTGATCTACGCCACGAGTTCTTAGGCCCACCCCTCTTTCTATATCCATCCGGATTCCACTGTAAAGCACTTTTCGCTGCATTTGGTGTGTCTTTTCTAATTGTGCTACCAATCCACTTCCACTTTTTCTTAAATATTTGCTCTCTAATCGAAACTTGATTCGTTCTTTGCCATAGCTCCATATTGCTTATGTGTTCGGGCCATCTAATTTTAAGTATACTACGCAAGCACCTGTTGATGAATGATTGTATTTGCTTATTTGACTTAACTGTTGTTCGCCATGTCTCAGCCCCATACAATAATAAAACCGCTTTTACGTTAGTGTTAAAAATTCTTATTTTGTTCTTTATTGAAATTAAGCATATATCTATAGAAGTAAAAATTGTTTGATGACTTTACCTGACAACTGTCCGATAGGTGACGTCTGCAACTGGTTGGTATGTAAAGGTGTGGGGGATCGACTACTGGGGGACGTTTCCTCAATAGCAATGCAACTCATGGCCAAATCCTCAGCATCTGCATCAGAAATACACTTCACTTCTGGCACTAAAAATTTATTAATCAATAATTAATTCATTCATTCATTAACAAATGAATCCATTAATTAATAAAGACACAATTTAATGACATTGAATAATAGGAATCTACTTACAAAATAAGGTGGCTGTTGTTTAACCACAGGACAGCAGTCCTCATCAAGCAGACTTATGATTCAAGGTGTTCCAGCTATGACCACCCCATCTCTACTTTTTTTCAGACATAGTCTATCTAGGACTATATTACTTAATGTGTTCTCTCTTGATCTGATGCTGTTGTTTAGCCCCAGGTCAGCCTTGACTGAGCAAACTTATGATCAAGAGGGAGAAAAAGCTGCTGAATCAGAATTTTCTTGAAGTTTTCTTGAACCCTGGGATTCATACGGCCTGTTACCCAGTTTTCCATGGGACCAAGATCCCAACACTGCCCCTGAATGGGATGCCAGTCTATCACAGGGTTACTCTCATTTCTACAGCTGAGTGAACTGGGACAATGTGAAATGAGATGTTTTGCTCAAGAACACAACATATCTGGCAAGTTCCACCGTCATCAATTCACCGAAGGGAAAGTTCACCGTCATCATTTCAACACAGAGGAACTTCCCTGTCGTCATTTCATTGCAGGTAACGTTTACCATCATCAATTCACCATTTTTTTTTTTTTTCAATAAAATAATTTATAACTATTTATGATGAGATACTATGGATATATTTTCCTGTTAAACTTTCCCTGCTGTGAATTGATGGCGATGTACTTACCTGAAATCAAAACACAGCACATCGCCCAGTCTGGAAACTGAAACCACCGTCTTGCAATCACGAGTTGAGTACAACACCCTGACCATTATGCCATGTGACTTCACTAAATAAAAACTTGCCATCTTGAAAAACAGTTGGAATTGTCTTTGATCTAAGGTTTGCGGGATCTTGCATTCGTACTTACCGTAAATCCTCGAGCATAATCCGCACTTTTTTCCCAAAATTTAAAGATCAAAATTTCTAGTGTGTACTATATACGAGGTTAAAAATGAAAAATATTTTCTAAGCAAAATTTCCTAAGTGATAAATATGTAAAGGCAATTTACTTAATATTTATTTTTCACTGGCGTTATTACTGTTATCTCTTTATTTTCTGCAAACAAAATGCACAAAAAAGCTACACGTTTGCATTATGATATATATACAATAATAATAAAGGACGTTACCGTATATACGTTTACAAACCAAGGACGTTATATAGACCTCCTTGACTCAAGTTAGAGAAGGGGTGCGTATTATACACGAGGTTTAGGTTTTTCACAGATACAGACCCCTAAAAATCCCCTGCGTATTATACTCAAGGGTGGACTATACTCGAGGATTTACGGTATTTGTACTTGTGGTGGCATTCAACAGGGGTAGGTTGAGCCAGTTCTGCCCAACGAATTCACTGCATCCTTCACAAATGCTGACCACATCCATCAGACAGTGTTAAAACTCCAGCAGGCAAAGTAATGCTTCTGCCTGTGGCCCGAGGATGCAAGGTGTAAATTTGACAAAGGCTCCACTGGGAAAGTAAGCACATCAGATAATGTGGATGCCATTATCATAGTCTTCATTCTTTGTTTAGGAGTTGAGTTCATGTTCAGATCACAGCTGGACTAGACAACAACAACAACAACAACAAAAAGCAATAAAAAAATAAAAGAAAAACAAAAAAAGTGAATTTACCATTGTCATTGTCATTAAGGAGATGTTCGTCCGCTGAATACTGCTCAATTTTAACCTCAGTAGACATGGGGTTATCTAGTAACATCATAGGTATAGACGGGGGACGATTGCCCAAAACTTCATCCAGCTTATCAAAGAAGCGACACGTTTTCCGACCACTTTTACTGAAAAATAAAACGCAAAAGAAAATTTTAAGCTTTAAAATTTTAAGTTTTAAAAAATTAATTAACATAGGCGTAGGAGTGGCTGTGTGGTAAGTAGCTTGCTTACCAACCACATGGTTCCGGGTTCAGTCCCACTGCATGGCACCTTGGGCAAGTGTCTTCTGCTATAGCCTCGGGCCAACCAAAGCCTTGTGAGTGGATTTGGTAGACGGAAACTGAACAGAAGCCCATCGTATATATGTATATATATATATATATATATGTATGTGTTTGTGTATCTGTGTTTGTTCCCCCCACCATCGCTTGACAACCGATGCTGGTGTGATTACGTCCCCGTAACTTAGCGGTTCAGCAAAAGAAACCGATAGAATAAGTACTAGGCTTACAAAGAATAAGTCCTGGGGTCGATTAGCTCGACTAAAGGCGGTGCTCCAGCATGGCCGCAGTCAAATGACTGAAACAAGTAAAAGAGTAAAAGAGTATAGATGCAGGTGTGGCTTCCCATAGGTACAGGTGTGCTTCCCAACCACAAAGCTCTGGGTTCAGTTCCACTGTGTGACATCTTGGGCAAGTGAGTGTCTTCTATTATAGCCTTGGGCTGACCAAAATCTAGTGTGTGGATTTGGTAGACAGAAACTGGAAGAATCCCATCATATACATATTTATATATATGTGTATGTGTTGTTGTGTCGGTGTTTGTCCCCCCACCAATGCTTGACAAATGGTGTTGGTGTGTTTACATCCCCATAACTTTGTGGTTTGACAAAACAGACCAATAGAATAAGTACCAAGCTTAGCAAAATATTAACTGGAGCCGAATCATTTGACTAAAAAATTTTCAAGGCAGAACTCCAGCATGGCCGCAGTCTAATGACTGAAAGACGTGAAAGATAAAAGAGAGAAAAGATTCAAATGAAGAAAAGCAATTTTTAACATTAAAAACAGGAGTAAATGAATTAATAATAATAATAATAGTAATAATAATCCATTCTACTATAGGCACAAGACCTAAAATATGGGGGAGGGTACAAGCTGATTTCATCAATCCCAGTACACAACTGGTACCTATTTTATTGACCCTGAAAGGATGAAAGGCAGAATTTGAACTCAGAACGTAAAGTCAGACAAAATACCGCCTGGTGTGTTAGCGATTCTGCCAGGTCACTGCCTTAATAATCATCATCATCATCATCATCGTTTAACGTCCGCTTTCCATGCTAGCATGGGTTGGACGATTTGACTGAGGACTGGTGAAACCGGATGGCAACACCAGGCTCCAATCTAAATTTGGCAGAGTTTCTACAGCTGGATGGCCTTCCTAACGCCAACAACTCAGAGAGTGTAGTAATAATAATAATAATAATAATAATGATAATCTTTTCTAATATAGGCACAAGGCTTGAAATTTGAGAGAAGGGTAAGTTGATTACATCGAACCCCAGTACTCAACTGGTACTTAATTTATCGACCCCAAAAGGATGAAAAGTGAAGTCGACCTCAGTGGAATTTGAACCCAGATTGTAACAGATGAAATACTGCTAAGCATTTCGCCTGGCAACACTAATGACTCTGCCAGCTCTTGATGCCTTATTAATAATCATATGTTGGAGAGAAACATGATCCCTTTAAAGGTACTTTTACAATATCACAGTACTGACCAGACCATCAGGTGCTGTTATATACCGCTAGTCACAATGCACTTCCAATTTTGTCTCGATTGTGCCATTCTTTTTCCATCTTGATCCAAAATTACCTGACTAAATTGTCTGCCCATCATTGGGGAGACCTTCCAAATGGCCTTTTCTGACCTCTTTGATACCATTCGGCAACTGCACGGTTCCACCTGTTGTCTGTGAACATTGCAACATGCTCAGCCCAGCAGAACTTGTGCTTTCGGATAAGGCGGCGAGCTGACAGAAACGGTAGCACGCCAGAGAAAATGCTTAGCGATATTTAGTTTGCCGCTACGTTCTGAGTTCCAATTCCGCCGAGGTCGACTTTGCCTTTCATCCTTTCGGGGTCGATTAAATAAGTACCAGTTATACACTGGGGTCGATATAATCGACTTAATCCGTTTGTCTCCTCTGTGTGTAGCCCTTGTGGGTAGTAAAGAAATAAGAACTTGTGCTTTTGATACTCTGCAATCACATGATTCACTCTGCTTCATTCTTGAGTTATTTCATTCCGAATATGCTCTCGTAATAATATCCCAAGTATGGATCTTTCCATAGCCCTTTGCATCGTAGCCAACTGGTGTTCTACCCTCTTTGTAACAGCAGCCAACATCTCACTCACATACAGGAGCACAGATACGATGGTGCTATTGAAGATGATGCTATTAATATATATGGTAAAATAAGCATCAATTTTTACATTCTAATTTTTCCTTTTCTTTGCAGATTACTTTATATCAGAGTAATTAAATTCCTATCAATTATATCCTTTTAAAATGAGTTTTGATTAGACATGAATTCAAAGGTGCTCTTCAATAAAGGAAATGGCAAGAAATATTCCTTCTGTGGAAATGAAACTTTAAATGTCCAAACATGCCAACAATGGTTTGACCAGTTTTGCATGGGCAATTTTTCTCACACAGATTTCCCCTCAATCCAGATGACAAAATTCTGTCAATATGGATATTCTGAAAACCATAGTTGAGGGAAATCCAAAGCAAACTGCATGAGAATTAGCAAAGCAAACACTTTCATTAATTAGGAAAGGTGTCTCAACTTGGTCAGCAGGTTCCTCGTTATCCAATTGCTTCTCAGTGTAATCAAAGAGTTGCCCTATGCTCCTCATTGAAAAGTAGACTTGCTACTGAACATTTCTTGGAGAGAATTAACACGTGATGAAAAGTGAGGTTCTCTTTAATCATCATGTCCAGTGAAAACAACAATGATTAGGACCCAAATCAGAATGTTATGCTCTATGTTTGGTGGGACATGAAAGGTGTCATCTGTCATGAAGTGTTAAACCAAAACAAAACAGTTAATGTAGAGAAGTTCCATGTTCAGTTGAAAGTAAAAGTAAAGATCTCCGTTGGTCATGACTGACCATGGGATGGCACCTAGAAAGTTCCTCTCTGAGGCACAAGTCTAGGTAAGGTTGTTCGTGGAAGACCAGTAGTCACCCATGCATACCAGCCTCTCCTCTTTATGCCACTGATGTTATCCAAGGGAAAGGCAAAGTCCAATATAGTTTGACACCAGTGATGTCACAACTAATTTCTACAGTTGAGTGAACTGGAGCAGTGTGAAATAAAGTGTCTTGCTCAAGACCACAACACACAGCCTGGTCCAGGAATCGAAGTCACTACCTCATGATTGTGAGCCCAACACTCTAACCACTGAGCCATATGCTTTCAGTTGGAAGTATTATGCCAAAATTCAGAGAAAAAGCACTTGTCATTGGTCAATCATAAAAGGGTGATGTCCTTACATGATAATGCAGGACCACATATTGCTCGAGTCACTCAGGAGAAGATCACAGTACCAAATATGGAAGTTTTGCCTCATCTTCCTTACTCTCCTAACCTTGCTCCATCTGACTATTATCTTTTCAGATCATTGCAACATTATTTAGAGGGAAAACTGTTTATTAACTGTGAAGAGGTTTCAAAACCTGAAAAATTTTACACCTGAGGGATCAACAATTTGTCAAATAAATGGGATTATGTTATCAATAATGAGGGAAAATACAGGTCGTCATCGACTTATAACCTATCTGACTTATGATTGATTGACTTTACAATGATTGGCGCGCCAGCTCCTGGCGCCATCATCATCATCATCATCATCGTTTAACGTCCGCTTTCCATGCTAGCATGGGTTGGACGATTTGACTGAGGACTGGTGAAACCGGATGGCAACACCAGGCTCCAGTCTGATTTGGCAGAGTTTCTACAGCTGGATGCCCTTCCTAACGCCAACCACTCAGAGAGTGTAGTGGGTGCTTTTACGTGTCACCCGCACGAAAACGGCCACGCTCGAAATGGTGTCTTTTATGTGCCACCCGCACAAGCCAGTCCAGGGGCACTGGCAACGATCTCGCTCGAAAATCCTACA
>NC_069006.1:3501816-3502683 GCF_001194135.2 Octopus bimaculoides
TCATCATCATCATCGTTTAACGTCCGCTTTCCATGCTAGCATGGGTTGGACGATTTGACTGAGGACTGGTGAAACCGGATGGCAACACCAGGCTCCAGTCTGATTTGGCAGAGTTTCTACAGCTGGATGCCCTTCCTAACGCCAACCACTCAGAGAGTGTAGTGGGTGCTTTTACGTGTCACCTGCACGAAAACGGCCACGCTCGAAATGGTGTCTTTTATGTGCCACCCGCACAAGCCAGTCCAGGGGCACTGGCAACGATCTCGCTCGAAAATCCTACAGGAGCCAGTCAGGCGGTACTGGCAACGGCCACGCTCAAAATGGTGCATCTCATGTGCCACCCGCACAAGAACCAGTCCAGGGGCACTGGCAACGATCTTACTTGGCTTGCCGGGTCTTCTCACGCCAATAATAAATAATCCAGTGGAAATCTAATGGGTTTAATTTTTTAGAAATTAACCCATCTATGGATGATGTCAGCTAACAAGCAACATCAAAGATGCACAGTCAAGCACCGTCGTATATATGCATATATATATATATGTATGTGTGTGTGTGTGTGTATATGTTTGTGTTTGTCCCAACATCGCTTGACGACCGATGCTGGTGTGTTAACGTCCCCGTCACTTAGCGGTTCGGCAAAACCGACCGATAGAACAAGTACTAGGCTTACAAAGAATAAGTCCTGGGGTCGATTTGCTCGACTAAAGGCAGTGCACCAGCATGGCCACAGTCAAATGACTGAAACAAGTAAAAGGGTAAAAGACACCCACACCGTTTGTCTGACGGTAGAGGGCTTACATACACACACACACACACACATTATGTATATATATATATTTTTTTTTAATTTATTTATGGGTTTCA
>NC_069006.1:3503888-3505869 GCF_001194135.2 Octopus bimaculoides
AAAATAAACATCATCAATCATCACCACTTCCACAGCTTAATTAGCGAGTAATTAAAAGCGTTAATTGGCAATAGTGGAGTGGAGGTGTTCGTGGTTGTATTGGATCTGAAATAGCTACATGGCATACCTGTTATAATCGTAACCTCTTTTGTAAATCTTCTTCAGTGTCTTCATACGCTCTTTCACTTGGACCACGGATCTCTGGATGCCTCTCTCAGACAGCTTCAGTCGGATGTATTCGTATACATGCCAATTCCTAATGCTATTCTCCAAATCCGTCTGGATCTCTTCATTACCCCATATGTCTATAAGATTCAACGTTTCGTTATCCGACCAATTCACTCCGCGTTGAGTCATGGTCTAAATTTCTTAAATAACTTCCTTTTTAAATATATATATATATATACACACACACAGACAGATAGACAGCTAGATATTGTTATATATATAAACAAAGAATTTTTTTAAAGTATCTTTAAATATATATATATAACTATATATAAATGCACTATTTTTTCGTTCCTAATCGATTTATTTGATGCTATTGATTGCTAAATTGATTACTTAAAACATTTTTGTTTTTTTGTTTTCTTATTGCTTTCTTAATCAATTTCGCTCTTTTATTTATTTTTTTCTTTTTGTGTTCATAGAAGTCAATTAATTCTGTTTGGGGGTGGGGGAAAACAACACAAATAAACGGCCAAATGACACCTCAGTTTGCAAGAACGATATTTCTCTAATCAACTATCTTCTCCAAGACAAATTAATTGACGCTATATATATATACGTGTGAGCGTGTGTGTGTGCATGTATATATAACAATAATATTAATTAAAGGCAGAAGGAGGGAGAAAGAGAGAGAGGCATCCACGAAAAAGCTCCCTGTCACGCGCATGTGCACGACTGACCAGCTTGTGAAACGAACAAAATAACAAAAACAGAGAGAAAGAACAGCAGCATGCTGGGAGTTGCCACCTCAACACGAGGGGGGGTAGCCCTGCTACTACAGTAGAAGGAAGAAAGGCTATTATAGTAGACAAGTATATAGTAGCCCTGCTACTATGTAATAATCAGTAAGTACCACTATCACAAGCAACAGCTAAATAGAGTAGAGATGCAAGATGTGATATTCCCCGAGCAGAGGGTGATTGCAAAGCAGCAAGGCTGATAATTTTGGTGACAGGTTCCGATCGATTTAATCGGATCCTGGTCGCTTCAATGGTAATACTTTCTTTCTTGTTGTTTAGCCACAGGTCAAGTCTTTTCGAGCAGCCATATCACCATCACCATCACTACCATCATCATCAAATATTTACAGCGTGACCAGCAATTTCTCCCCACGCCACCCGAGGTATGAAGGAGACTACATTCTGTAAAATGACTTTACCTGAAATAAGGAGGTACAGAGAGATTTAACGGAAGATTTAGGTACGGTTTCTAATAATTGACTAAGTAATGGCCAATTTTATTGAAGGTAATTTTAAAAGTGGATCTTACGAAGGACGTGTCCCTTTCTTCATTTCCGTCTTTCTTTCCCGAACAACCTTTCTAAATATGAAAATATGTGGATTCGGGAATTGCCACGACGGTGAGGAGAATTAATGTTTTGGGCATCCCAAAGGTGGTTTTACGCGTGACCAGAGAAGGAAGGAAACGAGAAGCGATTGAAGCGACTCTCTTGCAGGCTCAGATTTGAATAAATGAAATTACTTAACACTTTTTGCTTAATTGCAACTCGCACCGGTTGTAAAATAACACTTGATTAATTAATTATGTACGTATGCATGCATGCATGTATATATTCACACATGTATGCATACACACACACTTAGACGTATTTTTGTATACATACATACATGTATATACATATACACACACATACACACATGCATACACATACATATATACATACACATACACACAGATGTATACACACGTTCAGACATTTATATATATATATATATATATATATATATATATA
>NC_069006.1:3505908-3509371 GCF_001194135.2 Octopus bimaculoides
TCAGACATATATATATATATATATATATATATATATATATACACACACATACACACAGATGTATACACACACTCAGACATGTTTATATATCAATAGGCAAAGAGGCTGAGTTCCTTTCGAGCACTGGGCCTCATGGAGGCAAAGTGGTTAAGTTCCTTTCAAGTGTTGGGCCTCACAGAGGCAATGGCCAAGACCTTTGGCGTTATGCCATGCATGAGAAGAAGACCCATCAAGCCGAGCAAAATTGCAGTCATGACAGATACCAGACCAGCGTCACACAAATTGGCACCTGTGCTGGTGGCACATAAACACACCCCAGTGTCACACAAATGACACCCATGCTGGTGACATGGAAGAGCACCCATTACACTCTCGGAGTGGTTGGCGTTAGGAAGGGCATCCAGCCATAGAAAACTACGCCAAATCAGACTGGAGTCTGGTGCAGACTTCCAGCGTGCCAGCCTGGTCAAGCCGTCCAACCCATGCCAGCATGGACAACAGACGCTAAATGATGATGTTGATGATGATTTACATATCCACATTCACATATACACAGATGGACACATACATGTACAAATACATTTATAGATACATATTAATACGTGTATAAATGCATGTATAGAAATTTTCTGAGGAAAATCTTGAGAGAGCCTTCAAAATTTCAGGTAATTAGCTGTCAACGTATAATGAACCGAGACTTTGAAGTCACTATCAAACTTTTCATGTTCAATTGTTTTCATATCATTGGGACTCCAACAGTTACAATGACAAGGGTTCCAGTTGATCCGATCGATGGAACAGCCAGCTCGTCAAATTAACATGCAAGTGGCTGAGTACTCCACAGACGTGTACCCTTAATATAGTCCTCAGGAAGATTCAGCGCAACACAGAGTGTGACAAGGCTAGCCCTGAGTGGACTGGAGTAAAGTGCCTTGCTCAAGAACACAATGCATCACCAGGAATTGAACTCACAATCATGAGCCAAATACCCTAACCACTAAGCCACATACCCTAACCACTAAGCCACATACCTTCACTGTTTTCATATATACGCACACCTTGCACTGGTTTGGTCATGTGATGCATGTGGATGAGGACAGCAGCATAAAGAAGTGCTGAGCTGTGGAGGGAACCAGTGGGAGGGGTAGACCCTCAGAGGTGTGGGATGAAATGGTGAGAACGGATCTTCAGACGCTGGGCCTCAGAGGAAATAACAAGGGTCCAGGAGTTGTGACGCTTTGCAGTAGTTGGGAAGATGCATCAAGCTAAGTAAAACCATTGTCATCCATTCAATCAGGCATGTCCTTTATAGGTGCCAGTGCCACATGAATGCACTCATGCCAATGCCACATGAACGCACTCATTCCGGTGCCACATGAATGCACTCATGCCAGTACCACATGAATGCACTCATACTGATGCCACATGAATGCATTCATGCAAATGCCACATGAATGCACTCATGCCGGTGCCACATGAATGCACCCGGCACATTCTGTAAAGTGGTTGGCATAATGCCAACCACTTTACGGTCATCAAACCATGGAAACCATGTCAAAACAATTTAAGACAGGCCAGTTCCTGTCAAACGGTCCAACCCATATCAGCATGAAAAACAGATGCTGATGATGATATACACACATACATATATAGGTGCAAGTGTGACGGTGTGGTTAGAGGCTTACTTTCCAACCACATGATTTCCAGTTCAGTCCCACTGCATGGCACCTTCAGCAGGTCTCTTATACTATAGCCCTCGGCTGACCAAAGCCTTTTGAGTGAATTTGATAGATGGAAACTGAACGAAGCCCATCATGTGTGTGTGTGTGTGTGTTTAGTCCCACTGACACTGACAACCAGCGTTAGTGGGTTTATGTCCTCACAAGTTAGCAGTTCAGCAAAAAGAGATCAATAGAAGTACAAGGCATTAATAAATAAATACTGGTATTAATTCATTCAACTAAAATTCTTCAAAGTGGTGCCCCAGCATGGCCACAGTCTAATGACTGAAACAAGTAAAAGAGACATGGCCATGTGGTAAGAAGCTTGCTTCCCAACCACATGATTCAAGATTCAGTCCCACTGCATGGCACCTTGGGCAAATGTCTTCTACTATAGCCTCAGGCTGACCAAAGCCTTGTGAGTAGATTTGATAGACGGAAACTGAAAGAAGCCTGTCGTGTATATATATATACACACACACACACACACACAGAAGATGTGCAAGTTATTTGAGGATATACTTTTTTGGGGTTATTGCTGCATTTTTCGCTAATTCTGTATAATCTTTGTTTAAAAAAATAATCATGGCAGACCCGCAGCTTACTCAAGAAATGAAGGGGCATGCTGATATTGTGATTATAAAGGTTCAGCATGGTGATTTAGAAATATCTCAATTTTTAAAAGTTGCCAGATCTTTTGTCTACAAAGTTTGTAAGGAGCTAAAGACTGAAGATAGAAATGTATCACCACTAGCAAAGCAAAACAAGCATTCTAAATGCTCTGAAATCATCAGAATACCTGAATTTATCCAGCAAGTTCAACAGACCATTTGATTACAATCCCAGAAAGTCCATGAGGTCAATTGCAAAAGATCTCCATGTGCCAGAAGTAACAGTCAGAAATGTTATCCATGAAGATATCAGATATAAGTCTTATATGATGAGGGAAAGTCAATTTGTCAGAAAAACCAAAGGAAAATCACTTCACCAGATTTAAAAGGCTCTTAAACAAACTGAAAAATCCAGTAGAAGAAGATTTGATTTTTCTCAATCAAGAAAAATTTCAACCAAGATCAAAAAGTTAACAGAAGAAATGACAGAAGATGGTTTTGTGCAGACCCTTCTGAAGTTCCAAGTGTTATGCATACAAAATTTCCTGCACCTGTCATGATTTTAGGGGTTGTTAGCAATGAAGGACATGCGATGCCTCCTTACTTCTTTCCGCAAGGCCTAAGAGTTAACTCTGCTGCTTACATTAAGGTCCCAGAAATAATTGCAAAGCCCTGGATAGACAGTGTATGCAATGGAAGGCCTTCAGTTAGTCTCTGCACTATCACACATGGCTCTAGTAACACAGAAATGGATGGCTGAAAATTTTCATGATCATATAACCCCTAACATTTAGCCTCCTAATTCCCCAGTTTTCAATCCATTAGAATATTACATGTGGAGTGTTGTTGAGAGAGAAGTCAATGAACATGCCTATAACACCAAAGAATCTTTGAAAGCTGCCATAGTCAGAGTAATATCCAAAATGAACCAGAACCACTTGATTCAAGCATGGAGAGGATTTAGATCTCATATAGAAGCAGTTGTTGAAGCTGAAGGTGGCTTTATTGAATAACATTATAGAAAAGAAGGTTTATTTTTATCCTCATAGCATTTTTTGATAAATAAAGTTATCTGTTATTATATATTTGTTTTTTTTTATAAACATAAATCTGTCCTCAAATATCTTATGC